>NC_080389.1:3501691-3801691 GCF_028751815.1 Salvia miltiorrhiza
TGTATGGTAATTTCAAGCTTTCTGTTCAGGACACGCGTGTACCATGCATTTACTATTTGGTTTTCCTCAAAAAAAAAAAAAGCTATTTGGTTGTATATCTATAAATGACTAGAGCAGCGTTTAGAAGATTAGTCTTAATAGATAAAAATAATAAAAATTAATTATTTTGTATTTATTTTGATAGATTGAAATTTTTAGATATACATGTAAGGCCCTTTATTTTTATCATTGAAGTTAATTTTGCTTGATTTTTATTTCATTGAAAATGTGAGATTGGAGAAATTTTAATTTTAAGAATAAAAATACTCAATCATTCATATTTCATATTTCAGAGAGTGTGTATGGAGCTTCATCAACTGTGACTAAAGTCATTCTTCCTTCAACTCTCCCTTTTTAATTTGAACAGTCGAATATTTCATAAGCTCCATTATCAACAACAGCAATTCAAAATTCTACAGCAGGGAAAAGAAAGAAAACAGAGTCATCCAACAAAATACCAATCAGCTAAGTCTGTAAAAGATTTCTACAAAGAGCAGTTTCTAAATTAATCTCTAACCTGAAAAGGAGCGGTCAGCGTATCAGGAATGCTTCACACGAACTTGAAAGCTATCATTTCCAGAATCTCGTTGCATCTTTTCTATCACTTCTGCAGAGCTTAAAACACTACGCATGAACCCCTTCTCAACCTCAATCAGCTTAAGTGTTGGAATGTATCCAATAATACTTGGAATCTCATATAGATCATGACACTGACGAAGTATTAGGCACTCGAGTCTAGGGAAGTGGCTAGCTTCAGTTTTCCAATCAACCAAACCTGATCGGTCAATTAGCAAGAGCCGCAGCTCGCGAAATTCTCCCTCGGTTGTTATCCATAAACTGCCTTGGCAAGCATAGTTTCTTAGTTTAAGCACTTGAAGATTAGGTAACGAACCAATGATCTTCATATGACTCCAAGAAAGCCTCCAACCACTCAAGGTTAATCTTCTCAGTTGTAGAGGAAAATTTAGACCTCCAATTTCATCAAGTTGTCTAGATGAAAAACCTCCACGCATCTCTAATCTCAGTTCATCAAGTTGTCTAGATGAAAAAATTCCACGCATATTGGATCCGAGTAAATCAAGTTGTCTACATGAAAAATCATCATGCTTCTCCAATTTCAATTCTCAAGTAGACAAAAAAATTTAAGATTCTTGAGGCAATAGCCCGCATCGGCATCAAACTTCTCCTTGGAGTAACATATTCCCAGCTTTTTAATGTTTGGAATCATTTCCACCATTCTTTTATTGCACACCAAGTCTGTTGCCAGCGAAAGTGCCTGCAAGTTATCGAGGGGATTTTGTTCCCATTCAGGGCTCGGTAATGGTTGAAATGAGAAGGCAATAAGGCATCTTAATTGTCTCAACCTCCAAATCTCCATGGGCAAACAAACCTCAGATCTATAAATAATTAAAGTCTGAAGATTCTGAAGCTTTGATATAGCTGAAGGAACAATACTATTGGGAATGTTGGAAGCATCTATATCTATACCTATTATAAAAGAGCCTTGTTTTACAAATCTATACCTATTATAAAAGAGCCTTGTTTTACAAAATTTGATTTGCCTAATATGTCCCTATTTCTTAATCTATTTTAAGGACAATAGTGTAATATCATATTATTATTATTATTCTAATCTTTTTTATTTAGTTGATTATTGTCATAATAATGAACATAAAAGAATTCAACTCCAATCACAATTCTAAACAAGTTCGATTTTATCTATATTTATCACATATAAATCTATTATTTAAATTTTTTTAAACAAATTTACTATATAAATTCAATAAATTTATAAAGAAAAACTCAACGAAGTATGTTATTAAGTCCTACTAAAATCTAAATCTATATACACAAAAAGATTCGAAAAATGCATAAACACATTGAAGAAATATTTTTTAGTTAGATAAATAATTGGATCCATTCAACTGTTGAGTAACGAGTTGAACGCCGGGATTGTCGCTATTTGGAAGGAAATAGGGACTAGACTGATCTTCATAAGGAGGTGGTTGATTTGTTGGATTTTTGGAGGTAGTGGGAGTGTGAGGTGCCATTGAAGAAAAGAGAGAATTTCAGCGGAAGTTTATAGCTCTGGATACCATATTAGAAAAAAGAGAGTAAAGACATTTTTGATTACTTGAATAGAAAGCTTCCATGCAGAAGAGAAAAGAGTTACATTTATAAGCAAAGAGAAAATTCTCAAAGCGTGAGCATACTAACGGCGTGAAGGCCAGCTCAGCGTAGCTCTAACAACCTACAGCTAGAGTGATAACGACGTCATGTATGTAGAGTGCATGTGTTTATTTATGATTCCTAATAACTAGCAAATTCAAAATCAAAATCAGCCTAATCCTTCAACCTGAACTAAAACATAAAACTGCAGAACATTACCTTGTACGAGAAGACCATCCGGTGTTCTCATTATGTCGTGTGTCTTCACCATCGGGCATATATTCATCATCCATGTTAGCCAAGTCATCCTCATCAACATTTAGAAACTCTGAAAAGTAGTACAATATATAGTTTGATTGGGTAAAGCAATCTACTAAGTTGAACAGTTACATGCAACAACCACCTAATTATCCATCTAACCATCTCTGAAAGCATCACATGGAAAGAATGAATCTAGTTTCCACAAATAAATCAGAGAGAAAAATAGAGGAGAGAGAGAAAACATGAGAAATGTTTATATAGTACTCCCTCCGTCCTCCATAAATATACATAGTTGACCACGACAAGAGTTTTAATGAAAAATTGTTTGAAGTATTGATAGTGGAGTAAAGGTCCCACATTGATGGTATTGTTAAGTAGATAGTGGGTAAATAATGTAAAGTACAAGGGCAAAATTGTGAAAATTGTGTGGGATAGTGTCCAAAAAATGGAGTATGCATAAATTTGGGAGATGTACCCAAAAGAAAATGTATGCATAAATATGGGGGAAAGAGGAAGTATTATTTTTTGGATTAATACCAATTTTGGAGACACTGCCTCCTTCTCTGGCAACACTAGTCGCGGCACATTATTACCACAACCATCGCCCATGCACACACATTACAGAATGACTAACTTAATTAAGCATGTAGTGTGTTTTGCAGGCTTTGACAAGGTTCAAAGTGTTGGGCTGTTCTATACGAATCTCCTGCTCTCTTCTCTATTTCACGATGATGATCTAAATTGCTAACTTTCTTCTAAATTTGGTTGTAAATTTAACATGAAAAAAGAGGAATAATATTATGCCTTCATTTTTATTGACTTGTGAAAGAGTGATATTCTCGTTTTAGAAAATGAATAAAAAACAGGAGAGATTTAAATTGCTCATTTTCTCATCAGTACTCAGTTTCAAAACAAAGGCACACAGATTATTCAAATTTTACAACTCTCTAACCTGAAAATGAGCAGCTTATCAGGAACACTTAAAACGAACTTGAAAGCTATCATTTCCAGAACTCCGCTGTTTCTCCACTATATGTACTGCCGATGAATAAAGACTTGTAAATGTAGTCCAGTTATCGAGCTCAATCAGTTTAAGTGTTGGAATGTCTCCAATATAACTTGGAAGGTGACTTAGATCACGACACCGACGAAACATTAGGCACTCGAGTCTTGGGAAGTGGCTAGCTTCAGTTCTCCAAAAATGCAAATCTGATCGGTCAATTAGCAAGACTCTCAGCTCACGAAATTCTCCCTCAATTGTTTCCCAGGTTGTGCCGAAACAAGCATAGTTTCGTAGTTTAAGCACTTGAAGATTAGGTAATGAACCAATAGTTGTCATCATATCACTCCAAGAAAGCCTCCAACCACTCAAGGTTAACCTTCTCAACTGTGAAGGAAAGTTTATACCTCCGAATGAAAATCCTTCAAATTTATCCAGATTTTTAAATGAAACACCTCCACGCTTCACCAATTCCAGTTCTCTTAATGAAAGATCTCCATGCATCTCCAATTTCAATTTCTCAAGCCCACATAGATATTTAAGATTGTTGAGGCGATAGCGCGCATCCGAATCAAACTTCGCCTTGGAGTAACTTATTCCCAGCTTTTTAATGTTTGGAATCATTTTCACCATTCTTCTACTCCACACAAGGTTCGTCACCAGCGAAAGTGTTTGTAAGTTTTGAAGAGGATATTTTTTTCCTTCAGGTAAGGGTAAAGGGAGAAATGAGAAGGCAATAAGATGTTTTAATTGTCGCAACCTCCAAATCTCAATGGGCAAATCAACCTCGGATCTATAAATAATTAAAGTTTGAAGATTCTGAAGCTTTGATATGGCTGAGGAAAAAATAACGTTGGAAGCAATATAAGTTAAATGAACCAGATTGAACACTTGACCTGGCTCCCAAACCCAATAATCGTTTCCGCGTAAAACATGAAGGACCCTCAGCGAACTAAACTTCTCTACAGCGCCCATAGATCTATACCCTTTCTTCGGAATGCATATTATGGTACGGATGTGTGAGCTATGCACATAGTCTTTGAGATGTAGATCATACGAACTAGCACTTATGCTATGATGATCTTTTATGAGACGTGGAACAAAATGCTTTCGCAGGATAGGAGTAGGTAAGTAATCCATAACAGAAAGAATTACCTTCTCTTTCGCAGCCTCCCTTACGAGAAATTCCCGCACGAGATCATGAAGCTTGCAACTCTTTGTTTTCCCATCAGACTTCCTCCTGCTGGTGACCAAAACTAAACTTCTTTCGACAAGATCATCGAAACAATCTTCTGCCTCCTCTTCCAAGCTTTTAGATCCATTTGAGCATGTTACAAAACCTTCAGATATCCAAAGATTAACAAGTTCAAAAACACGAATCTCCTGATCTTCTGGGAAGCCAGCCATATATAAAAGACATGGCTTCGAGTTATTGGGTAAATGAGTATAACTTGAACAAATTATTGTTTCAACTTGCCCATCATTTGCAGCAATTTGCTCCCATGAGGATATAGTATGAACCTTAGATAGAAGTCCTGCCACCACCACGATTGAAAGGGGGAGTCCTCCACAATTTTGAACAATTTTCTTCCCGATTTCTTCCAGTTCAATAGGAAAGTATGTACCGGCAAACACCTTATGCTTTAGCAAATTCCAACTATGATATGCATCTAACGGACTCATAGTATAAATGGAGCTAGAAGAGCCGACATAAGCAGCCACATCTTGCAGCCTTGTGGTCACTATGATCCGACTCCCATTACCAACGTCAGGAAACAACATCTTTACATCATCCCAGGCTTTCTTGCTCCATATGTCGTCCATTACAATAAGATACTTCCGACCCATTAGGTACTCGCAAATTAAGGTTTCCATAGGAATGTCGCTCTCAGCATCTCTTACTGTTGAAATTCCTTTCATGGAAGCTAGAAGATTTAGAACAATGCGTTCTACACTATGATCTTGTGATATTGTGACCCAACCACAAATATCAAAATGTTTAATAGCGGATACATCGTCATAAACAATTTTAACAAGTGTAGTCTTACCAATACCTCCAGTTCCAACAATTGGGAGGACATGTAGTTTTGATGATCCTCGTAAAAGCCGACGCTTGATCACTTTCACATCTTGTTCAAATCCAACCACGTCATCATCTTTGCTGCTTGTGATTGCTGATCTTGATGATGAGCGAACATCGGGAGAATCAGTTACGCTGCCGGCTGAGCCCTTACCCTTGATGCAATCCACCACATCTCCAACGGTTGACTCCAGCCGCGCTGCTAATTTCCTCAAAATTGCAAGTCTGACTGTCGACATCATCGGTCCACCATATGAAACATTTTCTTCGGAGAAGAGATATTCAATAACCTCATGTGTTGAACTTGCTGCCTCTCTGATTCTTTGTTTGTTTGGATAATGTTTGAGATTCCATTGCAACACAATAGAATGGTCGCGGATGGATATAATTTCATGTTTTATAGAATGAGTGAGGATATCATAACGGTGTTCTAGGATTTGATCTAAGATTTGTTGCAGGTCATCAAGAGCTTCATAAGCCATCTCGATTCTACACAAAGAAGAAGAGTTCTCAAAATTATTGTTTGTTGCCTGTGAGTTGTGATAATGTTCATTATTCTTTATTATTTCAAAGTTAAACGGAGTCATCCAATCACTATCTTTCTGTCAACACGAAACCGCGCCATCCAATCACAACACTAGCTCAGGGGTAGCTTAACTTCTTTGACCAGGTTTTAAATAATTAAATATATCCCCGCTACCTGCTTCATAAATTTCATACCAACCCTTTGTTATTATCTTTCTTAAGTAACTAACTCTAAATTCGGATCCTCTGTATCCAACCTCTGTCCCACTATCTGTCCCAAGCCCAATACTACACCGTTTTAGATATAGGTTATTTCAATTTTCTTTTGTTAATAAGTACTAGAACATGACTTGTATGCAAGAATTGAATGAGAATAGAATGGTGATTCATGTGTTCATTCTCAATCCTATGGCTGGTACTGTTTTTGTAATGAAAATCGTCATTCCCGATGGAATACCTATTCCCATGCACATGAGATTAGTCATTCCTCCCCTCCCCCCATGGTATTATGTATTCCCACGGATATGAGATTGCTATATAATAAAAGTTTATTTGTTTAATTAAATAATTAATAATAATAATAATAATAATAGTAAAAATAATAAAATAATTTTAATAATAATAAATAAATAATATTAATAGTAAAATAATAAATGATAATAATAGTATAATAATAATAATAATAATAATGTAACTACTAATAATTAATAATTATAAAATAATAAAATAATAATAATAATAATAATTTAATATTTTTATTATTACTGTGTTAATTTTACTTCATTCCTATCCATTAGGAATCTTGTATTTCATTCCATTTCATTCCCATTATCATTCCATTCCAAAATCCATTTCATTCCCTTCTAATTGAAATACGTAGATCTCCCTTTAAAAAAGAAAAAAGAAATACGCAGATCTCGGCTAATCTATATACCTCTTATAAAAGAGTCTTGTTTTACAAAATTTGATTTGCCTAATTTGCCCCTATTTTTAAATTTATTTTGATTTGCCTAATTTGCCCCTATTTTTTAATTTATTTTAAGGAGAATACTGTAATATCATATTATTATTATTCTAATCTTTTTTATTTAGTTGATTATTATTATAATCATGAACATAAAAGAATTCAACTCCCATCACAATTCTTAACAAGTTCGATTTTATCTATTTATCACATATAAATCAATTATTTAAATTCAAGACTTATTAAGTTATTGAATACAAATTTTGTTATATAAATTCAATAAATATAGGGATAATTTGGTTTAAATCCATAATCTTTGCCCAAATTTTGGAATTTCCCATGAACTATGAAAGTTTGGTATAAATACATGAACTATTTAGTTGTTTGGAATTTCCCATAAACCAAGTTTTGATATTCAAAAAAATGACCCCATTCTTAAAATTATTATACAAATACCCCACTTTGTTCTTCAAATGGCTAAAAAACCTTGTTTTGATCCTTTAATTTTGTTTACACCTACGCTCGCCAAAAATGGTATCAGAGCGGGTTTTTATAGAGGAATTATATTATATTTAATTTATTTTATGATTAACCTGTGTGGGAGGAGACTCCATAAAAATTTATATGGATCCGGACGAGTGTCCGAGATGTCTTGTATACAGGATTTCTCTCCAATCTTTGGAGAGAGACAACAGTCGCCTATTAGGAGAATTAAGATGGTATTGGCGATCCCTCATGATCAACATTACTGAGGATGAAGAGACTATTCGTGAGATTATTACGAACATCCAGGGATATCTTGATGCCCTATTGAGGAATGCCGAGGCCAGATCGGCAAACCGACGAGCCAGAGACAACCTCCATCAACAATATCATACTTGATGGAACCAAAGGACAAGGCGGGAGTAGCTTTTCCAAGCTACCACAAGATCGAGCCAAGCTCTTCCGACAACGTCAACTTGCGGGAGATTCAGAAAACGGTGAAATATTATGGCGTCAAGCTGTATGAACTACCGATGGAAATGAGCAAAATATCACTCAAACAGGAGGAAATTCTAAACCTCTTGTGTGATATCAAGAAAAAGGTGGAGGACATCGAACGGCGAAAACCATGTTCCGGAAGAATTCGGAATAAATGGTCCAAAGATCCGACATATCCACTACCACTCAATGCAGCACCCAAGGAGTTGCAGCCGGAGGATATAATTCGATTCGTGAAAGGGAAACAACATGAATAACCTTGATCGAATCGGATTAGAAGATCTACAAGAGTTAGCAGAATCCTTTGCTAACCTCAACATGGTTGATCTAAAGATGAACCAAGGAGGAGAGGTGCCCAAAGCCGAGCATCAACAAATAGGGTCGTCAAAGAAAGGTGGGGCTCAGGAAGATTCGAGCCAATATCAACGAACTAGACGACGCAGGCCTCAGATGCGGGATACTCCTGTAGGAAAGGCCACACTTGAACCAATCCATCCATACGGATTGATTCTCAACCTCGATGAAGCTAGTTTCAAGGATTGGGAAGGACTCATCGATGAATGGTCTTCAGCAATGAAGATCGTTATTGCCACAATAGACTATGACAAAGAGGAGTTTGTCAAAATTTTCGAGGCAAGTTTTGCAGGCATGGCAAAACAATTCTGGGATAATGCGGCAACCGAGGGGAAGAATGAGCTGTTTACCAAAACATCAGTTTCAGAAATCCTTGAGGGGGCTACCCAGCAGATTAAAGTCCATTTTCTTGGAATAGGTTTTTTCGAAGGCTCAGCCGAGGAAAAGCGCAAAAAATATCGACAGGCACTTTACAATCTAAGATTGGTGGTGCTAGAGCCAAAAGCTCTCAATGAATTTTTGCGCCTATACACCCTATATGCCCATATGGGGGTGATTGATGATCAAACCGCTATGGACCTATTCTTCACAAAGTTTCTGAGTCCATGGAGAGAAATGCTCATCAACGAGTACGTGTCACCAGGAGATTATCCACTTGATAGTGTGTCAAGGAGGATGTCATACGTTCATAGGAAGCTGTCCGAATGGTTCCAGAAGGCAGCGGACCAGAGAAATCTCAAGAAATTGAGAAGACTCAACAAAAGATCTCCATTGATGTGCGACAACATCGATCTTCCAACAGAGATTGGAGCCGAGTTGCTGTATCAACGGAGGAGCAGAAAGAAACATAGGTACCAACCCTATGAAAAAAGATCAAAGAAAAGTTCTTGGAAGCCAAAAACCATGTGGACCAGACAGAAGGCACGCTCCTACAAATCAGGCCAACGGAGCGGACCATCAAGGAGCCGGTTTTCATCCCAAAAGCGAATCCCGGCAAGAAAAACTTTCAGGCGAACCCAAGCCAAAACAAATGAAAGTTTTAAAGATTGCAACTGCTGGACGTGCGGTGCAAAGGGGCATATTTCAACCAATTGCCCAGACAACGAAGAAAGAAAGATAAGAAGATTCGAATCCACACCGGATATCGAAGATGCTATCTATCACCAAGAATTGATACCCGTGTATCAGTTTGAAGATATATCCTCTGACGAGAGTATATACGAACAAGAAGAAGTCTTTAGCTCTGAAGATTCAGATTCGGATTGGACCAATGGATCAACCGGGGTCGAGTCAGACTAAAGAAGAGAACGAGGTTTTCCACACTCAGACGGAGGATCAGAATGGATTTACTAGCCATTTTCTGATTCCACAAGAAGAGATGGTGAAAAAGCTCGTGAAAAAACTCAAGAAGGAAACAGAAGAGGTACAAACATACCAAGGGTTTTCTAGTGGAAGAATGAATCAAGTTTTACATAGCTTGAGTCCATTCAAAAGGAGGCATCATGTTTATTTCGGCGTTACCAGTCGAGAATTGGCGCTTCCAATTGAGATAACAAGCAATCAGGTGGAGATCCAACTCAGCCGAAGACATCCGGCGGGATCTCAAAAGAATGAAGCTAGAAGTCGCCAGTACGATGAAATGGATTCATATCGGAGCAATTCAGTTGGTAATCAAATATGCTCTATCACCTGGGACAGATCAACCGATTGATGTCGCACTCTGCGACAAGAGGATTAGAGATGCCAAAGATTCAGTTCTTGGAGCTTTCTCAGGCAATCTCTATGCCAAGAAGATTATAACCGAACTTTATCCACAAATCACTTATAATCTACAAGATTCATCCTTCAGCCGAGCCCTGACACTTTATCAGGATTACAAGAGGAAAGATCTAATGACGGGAGGAAATAGGCCATACTCGCTAACTTATCAAGTATCGTATGCCCTATCGAATTCTCACCACACAGAATTATTTCTGGGAAAAGAATTTATTGAAGTTCTAGAAATATTCAAAGAAGTTGCCAAGGCGGTCAATCCGAACCGAGTTGAAATTCCCCAGATCAGGGAAATTGATATCGAAATTGAAGACAAGCAGGTGCTGAGCCATGATCAGAGTCTCAGATTGGGAGCACCAAGACTATCATTCCAGGGAAATAGGCTAACTTCAGGGCCTATAACGAGAAGCTTCTCTCTTTCTTATGAGAGAAGGGAAATTCAGGAAACACTAGTTCCAGACATGAGGGTCAAGCTTAAATGTCCCGAAGAATGGAGAAGGGTTTCCACAAGAATCGATACAACCGAAAGGAAAAATCAATTTCCTTGCAACACGTTGTATTATTTGGCGAATCCAGAAAGCTAGTAACCGATATATCGGAACACTGGTGGTCGGAAGCTTTGAAATCCAAGTTAAAGGCCAAGCCGGACAAGAAGCTGATGTCTTGATCTTAGGACGAAATTTCCTTGACAACTACCAACCATGGTCATGGAAATCAGGATGAATGGAAATCACAATCGGAAACAAAAAAGTGATGATCCAATGACAAGTCCATTCTCTATATACATCTTTGTAGGGATGTTATACGAGAAATTCAAAGCAGAATATTTTGCTACTTATGTGGATTCAGGAGCAGGAATCTGTACGGCAAAACGAAGAGTATTTCCAGCAGAAGTTGAAGAAGAACTGCCTCGAATTGCAGGAAGGGATTTCTCCAAAAAGATTTTGCTCCTATCAAAGGGAGTAAAACAGACGGAAATATTGATCGGCGGTGCAGGACAGACGCCTTGGTATAAGGTCAAAACTCCACCGATATATTTCCATGATACCGGAGCAGATATTTTGTTTGGAAACAATTTTCTGCAGATCTTCAAGAGATATACGCAGGACAATGAAGTCAGGAGGCTGGTGTTCACAACCAATTGTGACCACAAAATCATTGTGCAAAGGCTCGAAGGAGCTTTTAATCGCTCAATGCCAGTCAAATTCCGCAGCAAGCGTGGTGATGATGGCAGACTCCGAAGACCACAAATGAAGGATCAACGGAGATTCAGAGACATTCTGCTCAAATGCAGAACCAAGGGATTCCCAGATCTCTCCGAGGAAGAAACACAGATCATCAAAGTTTCCTTGATATCACACAAAGATATTAGGGAAGACGAACAAGTGTCCATAGCCGACGTCAAAAGGAGAATCCAAAAGTGTTATCACGAGGATCCTTTGGCATGGTGGGACAAGAATCAGCTCAAAGCCACCTTGAAAGTTAAAACTGGAAATGAGCATAAGTTCGTGAGGTTCAGACCTATCCTGATGAACACTCAGGATCAACAAGATATGAGGAGTATAATCAAGGAACACCTTGATTTAAAGCTGATCGAACCAGGGAATTCACCTTACAGTAGTCCTGGATTTCTGGTGAGAAATCATGGGGAGATCAAGCGAGGAAAACCAAGATTGGTCATTAATTATAAATGAATTAATGATATCCTTGAGTTTGACGGATACTTCATCCCGAGCAGAGAACACCTTATCAACTGCATCAGAAGTGCAAAGGTATTCTCAAAGTTTGATTGCAAATCAGGATTTTACCAGATTCGCATGGAGGAAGGGAGTAAGAAGTTCACAGCCTTCTCAACTCCACAAGGACACTATGTCTGGAATGTCATGCCAATGGGGCTAGCCAACGCGCCTCAGATATTCCAAAGGAAGATGAATAATCTATTCAAAGATTATTCTTCGTTTATGTTTGTTTATATTGATGATATCCTTATTGCATCAAAAAACATTCATGAACATGTCAGACATCTGGAGATCTTTGCGGATGTTTGTCAACAAGAAGGACTAGTGCTGTCTGAAAAGAAGGCAGTCATAGCCACCCAGAAGATGGAGTTTCTGGGGATTGAGATCGATGAATCTGGAATAATTCTATAAGATCATATTGTGGAAAAGGTCCAGAATTTCCCAGAAGGTCTCAAAGAAAAGAAGCAGCTCCAAAGCTTTCTCGGAGTTGTCAATTTTGCAGGGATGTTTATCAAAAACCTTGCAGAACAAAGAAAAGTCTTTAGTCCACTACTAAAGAAAGATGTTCCATTCATATGGAAGGAAGAGCATCGGGAGGGTATGAAGAAGTTGAAGGAGATTTGCAAAAATCTCCTAAAACTTTCAATACCACAAGATGAGAATGACCTGGTCCTCAACACTGACGCGAGTGATTCTTGGTGGGCGGCCGTGCTCACAAAAATCACCCCTTATGGAGAAGAACCTTGCAGATATTGTAGCGGTCTCTTTTCCGACAGTGAAACTGTGCGATGGCACATCAACGAGAAAGAATTCTATGCAGTCAGAAAGGCGTTTAAAAAATGGTTGCTGTTCTTACTAGCAAAGAAATTTACTTTGAAAGTCGATAACACTAATGTTAAGGCTTTCTTAACCAAGAAAATAGAATCTAAACCTGAAAAGGCTAGATTACTTAGATGGCAAGCTGAGTGCCAATATTATGATTTTAATATTGTCATTCTGAAATCTGATGAAAATATTCTTGCAGATTTCTTAACAAGGGATAGAGCCAACTGAGGTTGACACCATCATGGAAAACCAGAGGCAGCTCCTGGACGATCTGGAGATGCTACAACAAGAATGGCAAGAGTGCTTACTCCATGCCAAACAAGCGGGAAGGATACAAACGGATGATGAATCCAAAGTAACAAACCGAATACGAGAATGTCTCAAAAAGATGTTAAGTCTTAATGAGGCAACCCACAAGCCGCTCCTGCGCGGGATCATGGCTCCCATGATCGAAGCAGGAATTACCGTACAGGCCGGATTACCTGTAGCAGGGGATTCAAATACTCCTAGCACGAGTCCTAAGGCTAAGGTGTCAAAACCAGATCCTCAATGAAAAGTTGTTGATAAGGCTTCACAGCCCGAACCAACATGTCAACCCTCCACCTCTGGGGAAAAAGAGGGAGAGATCAGTCTTAGGCCATTGACGGGCAAATCTAAGATTGATACTAACATTATTGAAATTTATCCTGTTTGGCAGATGTATCAGTCCAGGTGGGAGAAACTCAACACTAGAAAAGGACTTAATCCGAGCTATTGTCGGGTTGATGTCAGAGGAAAATATCCTCGTGTATGGATGACCACCGGAGCCAATCCTCAGGAGGTCAAGGAATGGTATGAATTTGGGGCACTAGCCTCAGTTTATACTATATCGCCAGCATTCAGCGAGATCAGGGGTCTACCAAAGTGGATCCAAGAAACGGTCTATGATGCTTGGTCAAACAATTCGTCTCTAAACAGGGGAGACGTCCTGGAGTTATACTTTCTCAGTGCAGCTCCAGAACCAGCAGGCAAAGGGAATCATGAAGCTTTCCATTTCATTAATCTTCGGAGACCTGATACGGAGGCCTTAAACCGAGTTAAGGCACCTGATCATGAAGTTTCCATTGTCACGACATTTACGGAGGATCAAATCTCCACAAGACGTGCATGGGGACTATAGGTCTGTCTCACAGAGATGGACAAAGTGAAGTACCAATTCAAGCTCTCTCATAACGCAGGACTTGGATCTTTCTTGTTAAATTCAATGACAGGAAAAACTACAAAGAAAAGAGGCAGACACTCTGGCGAAATAAGATAGCGGGAAGCAAAGAAACCCGTCACAAGTTCTGCAACATGGCTCATTTAGGCCATTGGGTAGACCATATCTGCGCGGAGTGTCTCACGCAGAAAGAACCGGAGTTCGGCAAAGGCTTCTTTCCAAAGCCTAACAAAAAGAAGTTCCGGTCTGACGAGTATGAGGAGCACAAGACTCCACATGGACGAGCACCGCGGGTACCAAAAAAGTAAGGGGCCCGACAAAGAAAAGGGAGTCATGTGACTCAGGACAGGAGGACCACCCACTAAAAGAGAAACGACGAAGTGGGTGGACAATAATGCAGGCCAACTACCCACTAACCAAAATGGGTAATTCTACAGAAGCTCCACTCATCAAAAGAAGACAAAGGATGGTGGAAAAGTTGCAGGCTGGCCCCTCACAGCATTATCAGCTGAATAATTGAGTATGGGACCAGAAAAGCACCACTCACCGAAAGCAAAAGACAAGACCGAGTGGAGAAAAAAGTAGCTGGACCTCACCAACCATTATCACAAAAAGATAAAGGAAGGTTCAACTCCATGTGAAGGCACTAACTAGTGTTGACAATAATGGCCGACAAAGGAAGGTAGCCGTCACCATCCAAGTTAGCTGGACACGAAGAAGGAATCCAAGGCCAACTACCAAGCAATTATAGAGGGGGTCAAACCTCTATATAAACGCAAGCTCTGGAGAGAAGAGATCATCGGAAAAATTCACAACTCTTCACACACCACACTCTCTCTCTAGAAAATTATCTTTGTAATTTTTAAATTTTAGTTTTCAAAGTTTTTTCTTTTTAAGTTTTTAGTTCTTTTAATTTATGTATACAAGTATTAGCTACTATGAGTAGCTAAACAAGTTAGTCTCCTCCCTTGGGGATAATTTTATAAAATAAATTAAGTATTTTATAATTCCTCTATAAACGCTTTATTTTGCCCAAATTTCCGGTTTAGTAAAAATATTTTCTTTATATTTATCAACAAAAATATTCAACGTCGATACACAGTGAAGGAGGAAGGTTGCAACCATCTCTTGCGAGTGCGTGGTTGGATGAAGCCTGAAGGGCGGGAGGTCCGTAAAACGCGACAAGTACTGAATCCTGAAGGTGACCAGTCGGCGAAAGGTATAATGTTGATTTATGTTTAGAATTATTTTGAAGTGTTACGGAAACATGTTGGGCCATGGTTTATTTTGTAAGGAACTCTATAGGGTATTTTAGCATTAAGTTGTGGTTTTTGGTATATTTGTGAACATTTGTGTTTATTTTGGGGCTGATTTGCAATTACTCAAAATGGGTATGGGAAAAACCAAACACAATCCAAAGATGATGTATTTACACCAAAAATTTAAAGTCTATGGGAAAAACCAAAATCTGGATAAAGATTGTGGATTTAGAACAAATTAACCCATAAATATATAAAGAAACGCAACAACTTGCGTGCGGCTGGCTGATAACATCCTCCACACAAAATTCCCGGACGATATCATGAATGCTGCAACTTTTTATTTTCCCATCAAACTTCCTATTGGTGACCAAAACTAGACTTCTCTCGACAAGATCCTCCAAATAATATTCTGCCTCCTCTTCCAAGCTTTTAGATCCACTCGAACTTGTTACAAAACCTTCAGATATCCAAAGATTAACAAGTTCAGTAACACGAATCTCCTGATCTTCTGGAAAGCCAACCATATATGAAAAACACGGCTTCAAGTGATTAGGTAAGTGGTTATAACTCAAACAAATAATTGTCTCAAGCTGCGTGTCATTCGCCGCAATTTTCTTCCACAAGTTTCGAGTTTTAAGAATCTTAGATAGAATTCCTACCACCAGCAAAATTGCAAGGGGTAGCCCTCCACAGCCTTTAGCAATTTTGGTCCCAATGTCTTCCAATTCAATGGGGAAGCCTTCATCTCCAAATACCTTCTGCTTTAGCAGATTCCAACTATCACGCGCATCCAACAAACGCATCATGTGAATTGAGCTAGAATAGCGAACATAAGCAGCCACATCTTGTAGCCTTGTTGTTACTATATATGATCCGACTTCCATTGTCATTTTCAGGAAATAACATCTTTACCTCGTCCCAAGCCTTCTTACTGCAAATGTCGTCAACTATAATCAGATATTTGTTGTTGTGGAGGTATTCACGAATTAAGGAATCGATAGGAATCTTCCTATCAGCTGACATCCCTTTAATGGAAGCTAGGAGATGTAAAGCAATAGTTCCTATATTATAATCTTGTGATATTGTGACCCAACCACACTTAAAAGTTTCAATAATGGAAGGATCATTATAAACAATTTTAGCAAGTGTGGTCTTACCAATGCCTCCCCTTCCAACAATTGGGAGAACCCGTAGTCTGGATGATTCCACCAAAAGCCATCTTCGCTGCTTGTGATTGCTGATCTTGATGATGAACCAACAGCAGGAGAATCAGTTACGCCCTTACCCTTGATGTAATCCACCACATCTCCAACGGTTGACTGCAGTCTCTGTGCTACTTTCCTCAACTTTTTTGCAAGTATGGCTGTCGGCTCTGTTGATCCGCAATCTGAAAGATATTCTCCAAAAAAGAAATATTGGATAATCTCATATGCTGTATTTGCTGCCTCTCTGATTTTTTCTTTGTTTAGATAATGTTTGAGATTCAACTGCAAATAAGTTAGTATAAAAATCCATGAATAAGTTGCTTGTAAAACATGAATTGTCATAATTAATTTAATTAATTGGTAAAATTTTCGCCAACTCGAACTCAAGTTTAAATGATTACTAGCATTTGCACTCGTGCAACGCACGAAAAATATTTTTATATTTTATTATATATAAAATTGATATTAATTTGATTATTATATAAAAATTCTAAATATAATTAAAAATACTATATAATTTAAGATAAATATATTTTAGTTTAATATAAAAATAATAAAGAATAATTCATATTAATAAAAAATGATATTGTAAAAAAAGAAAACAATTTAAGATTGTTGAGGCGATAGCGCGAATCCAAATCAAACTTCTCCTTGGAGTAACATATTCCAAGCTTTTTAATGTTTGTAATCATTTTCACCATTCTTCTACTCCACACAAAGTCCGTCACCAGCGGAAGTGTTTGTAAGTTTTCAAGAGGATATTTTTGTCCTTTAGGCAGGGGTAAAGGATGAAATGAGAAGGCAATAAGATGTTTTAATTGTCGCAACCTCCAAATCTCAATGGGCAAATCAACCTCATATCTATAAATAATTAAAGTTTGAAGATTCTGAAGCTTTGATATGGCTGAAGAAAAAATAATGTTGGGAATGTTGGAAGCAATGTAAGTTAAATGAATCAGATTGAACACTTGACCTGGCTCCCAATCCCAATAATCGCTTCTACGTAAAACATGAAGGACCCTCAGAGAACTAAACTTCTCTACAACGCCCATAGATCTATACCCTTTCTTCGGAATACATATTATGGTACGGATGTATGAGCTATGCACATAGTCTTTGAGATGTAGATCATACGAACTAGCACTTATCCTATGATGATCTTTTATGAGACGTGGAACAAAATGCTTTCGCAGGATAGGAGTAGGTAAGTAATCCATAACAGAAAGAATTATCTTCTCTTTCGTAGCCTCCCTTACGAGAAATTCCCGCACAGTATCATGAAGGCGACAACTCTTTATTTTCCCATCAAACTTCCTGTTGGTGTCCAAAACTAGACTTCTCTCGACAAGATCCTCCAAACAATCTTCTGCCTCCTCTTCCAAGCTTTTTGATCCATTTGAATGTGTTACAAAACCTTCGGATATCCAAAGATTAACAAGTTCCGTAACACGAATCTCCTGATCTTCTGGGAAGCCAGCCATATATAAAAGACATGGCTTCGAGTGATTGGGTAAATGAGTATAACTTAAACAAATTATTGTTTCAAGCTGCCCGTCATTTGCAGCAATTTGCTCCCATGAGGATCGAGTACGAACCTTAGATAGAAGTCCTGCCACCACCACGATTGAAAGGGGGAGTCCTCCACAATTTTGAACAATTTTCTTCCCAATATCTTCTAGTTCAACAGGGAAGTCTTTATCGGCGAACACCTTCTGCTTTAGCAAATTCCAGCTATGATGTGCATCCAACAGCCTCATTGGATGAATGGAGCTAGAAGAGCTGACATAATCAACCACATCCTGCATCCTTGTGGTCACTATGATCCGACTCCCATTGCGGGTATCAGGAAACAACATCTTTACATCATCCCAAGCTTTCTTACTCCACATGTCGTCCATTACAATAAGATACCTGCTACGCTCCAAGTGTTTGTGAATTAAAGACTCCATTGGAATGTCGCTCTCAGCATCTCTTACTGCCGAAATTCCTTTCATGGAAGCTAGCAGATTTAGAACAATACGTTCTACACTATGATCTTGTGATATTGTGATCCAAGAGCACAAATTAAAATATTTCATAACAGATGCATCTTCATAAACAGTTTTAGCAAGTGTGGTCTTACCAATGCCTCCTCTTCCAACAACAGCGAGGACCTGTAGTGTGGACGGTCCCCATAAAAGCCGATTCTTGATCATTTTCAGATCTTCTTCAAAACCAACCACGTCGTCATCTTTGCTGCTTCTGATTGCTGATGAACTAACATCTGCAGCATCAATTATGCTGCTGATCCACCACATCTCCAACGATTGACTTCAGACTCGCTGCAAATGCCCTCAGCCTTGCAAGTCTGACTGTCGACATCATCGGTCCACCATATGAAACATTTTCTTCGGAGAAGAGATATTCAATAACCTCATGTGTTGACCTTGCTGCCTCTCTGATTCTTTGTTTGTTTGGATAATGTTTGAGATTCAATTGCAACACAATAGAATGGTCGCGGATGGAAATAATTTGTTGTTTTAAGGAATGAGTGATGAGATCATCACGTCGTTCTAGGATTTGATCTAAGAGTTGTTGCAGATTATCAAGAGCTTCATAATGTTGGTTATCCTTGACATCATCTAATGATACGCAGCGGAATATACATTCAAGGATTAGATCTAGATTTACAAATGCATCATGTGTAGAGATAGTCACACAACAATAAGAATAACTTACTCGTTGTGTGGTAAACGTGCGTCTCGATTCTTGCCGTGAATCCACTACTAAGGTATCCACGTGTATGTCGATTCGATGCAGGAACGATTCCAAGTGCACGATTCAATCGTCAACAGCTAGGAAATCTCCGATTGAAACTATAGTGCTTTCTTAGTGTTTTGCCAAGCAAAAGCTCTAAGTTAATGTTTTTTGTAATCTTCTCATTTGTAAGGCCAAGCCCTTATATTTATAAGGAAGAAGACAATTCTAAATTGTCTTCTCTTCCTTAGTATTAGAATATATCAAATATATCCTAATCTAGTCCATAATATCTTTCAATCTCCCACTTGGACTAGCATTAGATTAAACACCAAGCACTAACTTTGCACTCTTGAGCGAATCAACAATACACATAAAGTGTGACCCTTTAGGCCTCCATTATCGACGATAATCAAATTAAAGTCTACACAAAACTCCTAGACTGCGTTGTGTAGCGAACTCGATATATGAAGAACGTTTACGTGGATTCTGTAAACAAACCTTTATATGAAGTTTATGTAATATCCCTTCATTCACGAACCACTCGATTGAGCCTAGGATCTGCCATGTGTCTATCCCAATAGCTCAATCATTTTATCTCATCTTTATTAAATGACCCTTCCGATCATATTCAATTATTCTAATTGAATATATCTTTGCATTGGCCAATGACTAACGGTCAAATAATATAGAGAATTTGAAGTGTTCTCTCGAAATTCAAATCGAGGAATGAATCCTATTCTTGGCTCAACTACCATTTCCATTTGCCTCATGATGTACCCAACACAAGCCGTATCTACCCCTTTGATGGAGTGCAAGCATTGTACTTGGTCAAAGCACACCACTCAACAAACAAAATGAGTATTGACCTCAAGTCAAAGGACTATTACATACTCCATACACTATTAAATCATAGACACTAGAACAAATGATTTAATAGTAGGGTATACCAATATTCTCCAAAATATCCATGTGTCCATCACGAGAATCAAATTACTCGTAGTTGTGAGATCAACTACATTCTCTAAGAATATGATGCAGACCACATGCTAACCTATCGCATGTCATCAATATCCCATTCTTGATGACCATTGGTTAGGGCATCTTTAGAATTACACTCAAACCATTAATGTCTCACATCATTAATAGTAGTGATAATTCAAGGGAACAAATAAAAGAATAAAGTCAAACAATAAAACCAAATATTCTAATAAATGCACTAGCCCATGAAATCAAATAACATACATAAATGTGATCAGGTAAGGATGTCTCAATTCAAATTGTTTCTAAGACATTCAAACCAATACTCCCACTAAATTAAAGCCAACTTCCAACATGTCTAACACCCAAGCTCTCAAAATGTTTGTTGTGTTTTGCTATACACAACGGCTTGGTGAAAGGATCGGCTAAGTTATCATCAGTGGGTATTCTTTCTAATTTCACATCGCCCCTTTCAATTATTTCTCTGATCAGATGATATCTTCGGGGAATGTGCTTGTTTCTATTCGTGGGTCTTGGTTCCTTTGCTTGCGCAACTACACCAGTGTTGTCACAATACAACGGTATTGCACAATTGGTACTTGGAATGACACCCAGTTCTTTCACGAATTCTAACAGAGCCACAGCCTCCTTAGCAGCTTCAGATGCAGCAATATACTCGGCTTCGGTGGTGGAGTCGGCAGTAGTGCTTTGTTTGGAACTATTCCAACTAACTGCTCCACCATTGAGGATGAAGACATAGCCAGACTGTGACTTATAGTCATCATGGTCTGTTTGGAAGCTAGCATCAGTATACCCAGTAACTGATAACTCTGGTTGTCCACCATAGACTAAGAAGTATTCTTTAGTCCTTCTAAGGTACTTTAGAATAGTCTTGACAGTTCTCCAATGTACCTCACCGGGATTTTGCTGAAATCTGCCTGTCATGCTAAGCGCATATGCCACATCTGGCCTAGTAGATGTCATGGCATACATTATCGATCCTATAGCAGAAGCATATGGGATCCTTTTCATGTATTCGATCTCTTGGTCATTAGAAGGGCAACCCTTCTTAGACAAGATAATACCATGTCCCATAGGAAGAAATCCTTTCTTGGAATTTTCCATTGAGAAGCGCTTTAGCAATTTGTCTATGTAGGTGGATTGTGATAATCCCAACAATCTATTAGGTCTATCCCGATAGATCTTTATCCCAAGGATATAGGAAGCATCACCCAAGTCCTTCATCATGAAGGAGCTAGCCAACCAATCTTTCACGGATTGCATCATGGAACGATCACTACCCATAATCAAAATGTCATCAACATATATGATAAGGTAGACAATGTTCCCATTCTCGCGTTTACTATAAACACATGGATCCTCTTTGCTTCTGACAAAATCAAACGATTTGATTGTTCTGTCAAAGCAAATATTCCAACTCCTAGAAGCTTGCTTAAGTCCATAAATGGACTTCTCTAGCCTACATACTGCATTCGGCCTTTCTTTGGATACAAAACCTTCAGGTTGAGTCATATAGACTTCCTCTTCAAGTTCTCCATTGAGAAACGCGGTTTTGACATCCATTTGCCAAATGTCAAAGTTATAATATGCAGCTATAGCAAGTAAAATCCTAATGGACTTGATCTTTGCAACTGGTGAAAAGGTTTCGTCATAATCAATGCCCTCGCGTTGACTATAACCCTTTGCCACCAACCTAGCCTTGTAGGTTCGTACTATGCCATCTGCATCTCTCTTCTTTTTGAAGATCCATTTGCAGCCTATGGGATATTTCCCATCTGGCAAATCAACTAGTTCCCAGACTAGATTGAAGTACATCGAGTCCATTTCGGAAATTAAGGCTTCAAGCCACTTCTCCGAGTCGGTGCCCGACACCGCTTCGGTATAGGTCTTAGGTTCATCATCATCTGGATCAACTCCATCATCTTGGTTCTCAACCAATAGATTAAGTCTTTCAGGTGCTCGACGATTCCTACGAGGCCTATGGAGTTGTTCTTGCGTTTGTTCGGGTTGTATATTCTGAATGTGAGCAGGTTCCTCTGTGTTGAACGTTTCAACAGTTTCGGAATTTTCAGGGACATCCTCAAGATTTTCTTGAGGTGGTGGTGACACAACTATTGTATCATCATGTCTTTGATGTATCTCATTGTCTTGAGACGTCTCTCTAAGAGATATTCCCCTTCCCAATAGATCATCAAATACTCCCACTGAATTCTTGTCCACACCATTAGACAAGTTTTCATCCACTATGTTATTTTGCGATTCTTGAATTTCTTCAAGTTCTATCGTATTGTGACCTTGTTCCTTAGAGACAAAGGTGTCTTCAAGAAACGTCACATTCCGGGAAACAATCACCTTGTGATCACCGGGAACGTAGAAATAATATCCAACTGTTTCCTTAGGATATCCCACAAAATAACATTTCTCACTTTTAGATTCCAACTTATCAGTTATCATTTTCTTAACAAAAGCAGGACATCCCCAGGTCCGCATATGGTTAAGACTTGCCTTTTTGCCACACCATAACTCATATGGTGTTTTCTCAACTGATTTAGAAGGAACTCTATTCAGAATATAAACAGCGGTCTGTAAGGCATGACCCCAAAGGAATAAAGGGAGACTTGCAAAACTCATCATGGATCGAACCATATCTAATAAAGTTTGATTCCTCCTTTCGGATACCCCGTTCATTTGAGGTGTTCCCAGAGGAGTCCAGTCTGACCGAATTCCATATGATTTTAAGTAATCAAGAAACTCATGGCTTAAGTATTCTCCTCCTCGATCTGATCGAAGAGCCTTTATACTTTTCCCAAGTTGTTTCTCGACTTCTAACTTAAACTCCTTAAATTTCTCAAAGGCCTCAGATTTATGCTTCATGAGATACACATATCCATACCTCGAAAAATCATCAGTAAAAGTTATGAAGTACGAATATCCACCTCTTGCTTCTGTTGGGAATGGTCCACACACATCTGTGTGAATCAATTCTAGCAAGTTTTTGGCTCGTAACCCCTTCCCAGAAAAAGGTTTCTTAGTCATCTTACCTTTGAGACAGGATTCACAAGCACCATATGACTCAATGTCAAATGATTTGAGATAGTCTAACTTTCTCAATCTTGCTATCCTGTTCTCATTGATATGACCAAGTCTACAATGCCAAAGATAGGTAGTATTATTCGCATTACTCAGCTTAGGTCGTTTGTTTTGTACATTGAGAATACTCCTTTCACATTCAAGATAATATAAACCATTCAAAAGAGAGGCACTTCCATAAAACAATCCATTAAGGGAAAACGAGCATCTACTGTTTCCAAAATGGAAGGAAAAACCTTCAATGTCTAACATCGGAATGGAAATAATATTCTTAGAAATAGAAGGAACGAAGTAACAATTACTTAAAACAAGTCTATTTCCCGAAGGAAGATCTAATCTATAAGTCCCAACGCGTTCAGCAGCAACTCTTGCTCCATTTCCCACGCGTAGATCGACTTCCCCAGGCATCACTTTCTTGGTTTCACTTTCTTGGTTTCACTTAGGCCCTTCAATGTCCAACATCGGAATGGAAATAATATTCTTAGAAATAGAAGGAACGAAGTAACAATTACTTAAAACAAGTCTATTTCCCGAAGGAAGATCTAATCTATAAGTCCCCACGCGTTCAGCAGCAACTCTTGCTCCATTTCCCACGCGTAGATCGACTTCCCCAGGCATCACTTTCTTGGTTTCACTTAGGCCCTGCACATTATTGCAAATGTGTGAGCCACAAGTTGTATCTAATACCCAAGATTGTGAATTATCAATAGACATGTTTATCTCAATGACAAACATACCCGAGCTCATACCCGATGCACCTTGTGCCTTGTATTTCGGGCAGTCTCTCTTCCAGTGCCCCTTTTCATGACAGAATAGACATTCATCCTTTGGCAACTTCGGCCTTTTCTGAGCCCCTCCACCTTTAGGCTTCAAACCAGCATCAAATGCCTTCTTCTGCTTTTTCTTCTGCTTGTACTTCCTTTTGGAAGACGTGGCAGTAGAGCTCACCATGAGCACAGATTTGCCTTTAGAGGTGGAAGACTCATAGGTCTTCAACATGTTATGAAGCTCAGGCAGGCTTGCCTTCGTGCCGTTCATATTGAAGTTCACAATGAAGTTTTCAAATGAGGCAGGCAAAGACTGCAGAATCAGATTGACAGAGACAGTAGCGGGTAGCATCGTTCCAATCGATGCCAACCTCTCAATCAACCCGATCATCTTCAGTACATGATCAGAAACCGGACTCCCTTCCTGAAGCTTACACTTGAAAAGATCTCGGAGTATCTCATACTCCATAGTCTGAGCTTCTGAAGCATACAGACTCTTCAAGTGTTTTAGCATATCATAAGGGAACATGTGTTCGTGTTGCCTCTGTAACTCCGTAGTCATAGAGGACAACATCACACATTGTGCCGATGTTGCATCCTCGACATGCTTCTTGTGAGCAGTTTCATCAAATGATGCATACTCAGCAGACTGCTTGTCAGGAATGACAGTGATTGGGTTGTCCAAGACATACTCAATCTTCTCTAGCCTTAAGACCAGACGCAAGCAACGGAGCCAATCCGTAAAGTTTGACCCAGTCAACTTGTTTGTTTCTATCAAATATTTCAGTGACAAATTCGACATATTATCTGATCAATAAATAAAGAAAAGCAAATTAGAAAGAATAAACTATGATCACATTGTATCACTAATCAAACAATGGGCTATCGTATTGATTAGCTCCCACTAATTTTAACATATCTTACGCCCCCAACGTAAAATACGAATTTATAATCCATATAAATCTTAGTGGTCCAAGATCCAAGTCAATATTATGCAGCCTCTGCTTTGCTGATGACTACAATAATATTACTTAGTAGGCCTCTAAGTCAATTGCAACAACAATTTTGCAACTCTTGGTTGATTAATCAAATTAATCTGCGTCCTTAGATCATTCTTGGTCGCTTTGCGTTCCAAAATAATTTAAGTAAGTCAACCCCATCACACGGTGCCAACCTATGAATGAGTCTTGGCCTTGTCGATTTAGAGTATACAATTTTATGTAAATACCCTTGGACGAAAAAGGTTAGGTACTCAAACAATTATGATGGATGACGCGTTTTGTGCTTACACAAAGACTTATATTTAATGGGGATTTAGAATGTGATACTAATTGCTTATATTTAATATCCAATATTAAATAGCAAAACAATTACTGGGTGCCGCCTACCCAGGCATATAAAATGCGGACCACACATATTGGGCGCCGCCTACCCAAGATAAAAGCGGTCTTTAACTACTATAGTTAAATAATAAGCATAAAATCAAATAGCATGCTTATCACATAAAGACACAAAACCTCTACGAATAAAATCATTAATCAAATTAATATTTTATTCTCTAATTGAATATGGGTTAATCAATTTATATTAATTCTAAATTAATATAAATTTATTTCTATTATTATTAATTCAAAATTAATAACAATAATTTAAATTTATTAATCCAATTAATAAATTAATTCTGAAATTGGGGTTCAATTATTAATTCTAAATTAATAAAAGATTTTTTTTTTTTTAATAAACTGTTACTGCCCAAAACACAAGCCCAGCCTTATTTAAAACGCAGCCCAGCAGCCCTAGGGTTATCAGGCCCAGTCCGGGCCCAAGAACCTTAACAGCCCAAATTCAATTTCAGCAGCTAGGGTTTGGGAAAAAGAGGTTTTCAGCAGCAGCCGCTGCCCCTTCTCCTTCCCGTCGCCACGCCGCCCGTCAGCCCGCCGCCGCCGCGGCGCGCGAAGCGACGACGCCATCAGACGTCGCGCGTCCACGCCGGAGGTCTCCACGCCGGTCGCGGCTCGAAGCCGCGTCGGAGGGGACGCGTTTTCAGCGGAGGAAGAAGCGGCGCTCTCGCTGGACGGATCCCAGCCGGTCGCGGCTCGAAGGCGCGTCGGAGGTAAGCGGCGACGTCTCCAGACGCCTGCCCGCGTCCTCACCGTTCCTCAGCCATTCCGGCCGAAAGAGCACGAAGCTCCTCGTCGCCGTTCACAGCCGTGAATCCGCCGCCTCCGGCACGCAAGACCTCCACCATCGCCGGACTCCAAGACCGAGTTGGCGGGTCTGTTAAAGAGTGCAGCGGACGTCGGCTCGAAGCCACGACGCAACCAGCGGCCGGTGGTCGGGCGCTGCACACCGGCGAGCCCCGAGCCACCTTCGCCGCCTCGTCCAAGAAGGCGATCGGCTCAGATCCAGCGAATGGCCCAGCAAAGTTAGCCCAATTTCAGAAAATGGTTTCGAAATTTCTTATTCCCAAATTTCCAAAACTTGCGATTTCAATTTCCAGTTTTTAGATTTCTAAAATCACATGCCCTTAACCCATAAACAATTAGAACACAATAGCAATTGTAAATCGAGCCCCGGGCTCTGATACCACTGTTGGTTATCCTTGACATCATCTAATGATACGCAGCGGAATATACATTCAAGGATTAGATCTAGATTTACAAATGCATCATGTGTAGAGATAGTCACACAACAATAAGAATAACTTACTCGTTGTGTGGTAAACGTGCGTCTCGATTCTTGCCGTGAATCCACTACTAAGGTATCCACGTGTATGTCGATTCGATGCAGGAACGATTCCAAGTGCACGATTCAATCGTCAACAGTTAGGAAATCTCCGATTGAAACTATAGTGCTTTCTTAGCGTTTTGCCAAGCAAAAGCTCTAAGTTAATGTTTTTTGTAATCTTCTCATTTGTAAGGCCAAGCCCTTATATTTATAAGGAAGAAGACAATTCTAATTTGTCTTCTCTTCCTTAGTATTAGAATATATCAAATATATCCTAATCTAGTCCATAATATCTTTCACATAAGCCATCTCGATTCTACACACAAATAATTTCACAAGATTATTGTTTATTGGTTGTGAGTTGGGAATCTGTAATATGTTCAATTTTATTTTATTTTCTTAATTTCAAAGCAAAACAGAGCCACTCATTCACTATCTTTCAGTCAATGCAAAACTGTGTCATTCAATCACTATTCTGTCGGTGCGAAACCGCAGCACCCAATCCAATCACATGCTAAGAGGGTGTTCGGCTAAGCTTATTTTAAAGGACTGATAAGATGTAGTTTCTTAAGATCTTATAAATTGTCAAAGTGTTTGGGTAATGAGCTTATAAGCTAGAGAGTGAATATTTTGTTAAAGAGAGAAAATCGAAAATAGATGAAATTAGAATGATATATGATAAAAATAAAAAAATCATATCGAGTTTATAAAAAAAATAAGTTGGAATAGAGGAACTTATTTTTTGGGGAGTTTATAAGCTTTTAGAGCTTATTTTTATAGCTTATGCCAAACACTTTGAAAGAGCTTATAAGTTTCTAAACAACTTATAAGATGTTTTAAAGAGCTTATTAGCTCAGCCAAACACCATCCAACTAGCTCAATGAATTCAAATCTCCCAATTATATATAGAGGCGTTTACTTTGAAGGATTAGTCTTGATAGATAAAAATAGTAAGATTAATCTCTTGTTTTCTTTAATGGATTGAAACTTTGGGATATCCCAAGACTTTGGATAATTTCTATCATTCAAGCTAATTTTGATTGATTTTTATCCCACGATAAGGATGGAATTAGAAAATCCTACTCTTAGGGTGTGTTATCTTTGATGGATAAATTTATCATGGAAAAAAGATGGATAATAATAATATGTCTTTAAATACCTTCTTTTTTTCCCTCATTTTCTACAAAAGAGAATTTCACCATATTTTGTTCCTTCTTTCCCCTTCAATGAGGGATGATATTATCACTCTATTTTTTATGTGATAATATTATCCCTCCTTGAAATGAAATGAATAAATGAAAAATGATGAACTTTTTTTTTTGTAGAAAATGAGGAAAAATAAATGAGGCATTTAAAGGTATAAATTTTTTATATCCCTGAATTTTCCATGATAAATTTATTCACCAAAGAGAATACATCCTTAAGGATAAAAATACTCGATCATGCATGTAATAAATCATACAAAGTAAACATCCCCATAAAGTATTTCAAATAAACTTCTTACTGTGACAAGGGCGAGAACTTTTTTCATTATATCTATAAATTAATTGTACTGAACTCTAAAGGTAATTCACAATACTATTTGTTTAATATTATAAGTTTTTTTTCTTCTTTTTTGAAGAGAGTTAATAATAATTTTTTATTTTTTCCGTGATGAGTCGAATACTATCATGTTTTGGATTATCCAACAATACTTTTAATTTTATCTACAAATATGAGTAACATATATATCATGATCTTGAAAAATCATCAATCAATTTTGAGGTTTAAAATGCTCTACTTGATATATATTGAAAAGATTGGGATAGAATTAATCAAGTGGGAATAGAATTATAAAAAGAGTGAAAAGTTGAATATAAACTGAAATTAACACTAAACTTCTGTGCATTTCTTTGACTAGGTTTAAGTCTACCCACTACCTACTTGATAAATTTCAAACCAATCTCTTTTTATTATCTTTCCTAACTAACTTAATTTGGACTCTTTGTTGCATGTTGGGTTTTTGATTAACAGGATAAAACCCAATCACGTATTCAAAAGTCATGTGTTTCTTATTTTTGGGAATTTTTACTTTCATTATTAAGAAATTAAAATACATAATTAAATATGACAGTGAGGTCTCGGGTTCAAACCCCACTGCTCCCCCTCCCCAACTCCCGTAAATAAAAAAAATAAACAATGAATTAATTCGTACTTCTTCCGTCTAGTTGTTAATGACTCACTTTATCTTAACTAGCAGTGAGAACGTGCGATGCACGTTTAACGTACATACGATTTTATACTATGAAAATAAATACATAAATATTATTATATAGTTTTGAATATTTTTTTAATTAATTGTATTTATGAAATTGTCTTATTCATTTGACTATAATTAAAATTTTAAAAAGAAATCAATAAAACTATTAATGAATAAATTTAAATGTAAAAAAGTAATATTCATAATATATGTACGTCTAAATAAAAATGCAAACAGATCTATGAAAAATGTCGTAAAGTATCTAAGTAAGGAGCAAGACGAATTTTAAATCTTTTCTTATTTGATTTTTGACGATTAAGAATCTCAGAATGTTGTTCAACGGCAAATCGCCGTCACTTGTAATTTCAATGTATTCATCAAACTTTTTATTGGCTACTCTTATTTTTCTTTTATTTTCTTTTTTTTTTGGGTGAATGTTTCTTTTCTTCCTCTTGAGTTAGCTCTTCTTCAATTTCTCCAACATTAATGTTTTCCATTGGTTGCGTCTTTTGGATTGCATTTGCTACAATATTGAGATTTCCACGTTGATTGAATTAATTAGGATATATAAACATAACTTGTAAATGAAATATTTTATACTTTTTGTCAAATATCGAATAACGAATCAACAATCATATTAAAAAATTTATATTAAAATCGACAATTTTTTTAAAAATTAAAATGCATATTGCTATCTCCAAAAACAACAAAGACAATAAAAATTATGAAATTTCATTTGCTACAATATTGAGATTTCCACCTTGATTGAATTAATTAGGATATATAAACATAACTTGTAAATAAAATATTTTATACTTTTTGTCAAACTAGTGTACCTCCCGCGCTATGCGCGGTAATTGTGATTCGTGTAAGTTCGTGCATATATTTTATAATTATTAATATAAACTAATAAAATTAAAATTTGATATCAAATTTATTATTTGCAAATTAATCTAATATTTTCATATAATCAATATAATTTATAGAAAAATATAACATGTACATATAGATATTGTATTACTTATATAAGGAGTTGCTATAATTAACAAATCAAATTTTAGAAAATGAATGAATACATAATTTGAATAATTAAAATATTAGAAATAAGAAAAAAAAATGAAAATTATAGAAGTTAAATTGCAGCTACGCATTTTAAGTAAAAAATATTACTTTCTAACATATAAATATAAATTGTTAATATGATAAAGTTTATGGGTTAAATCACAATCAATATAGACTATTAATTTTTGAAAGATGCAAACATTTTAATAATGCTAATATTGAATTAGTTTGTTCTATCTTTTTATGGAATATTTAATAGCTTATTTTGTTTAAAAGAGTTAAACTGCCGGCGGTTTCAAGGTAATCAATTAATTTTAGGTCGTTTAGTGGTGTTTATAATTTTTTCCATAAATTCCAACTATATCCTTCTAATTGAATTTATTTACATTTACTTTGCTCTTTATATATATAAAGATATGGAATAACGAATCAACAATCATATTAAAAAAAATATTAAAATCGACAAAATTTTAAAAACAATCATATTAAAAAAATGAATTTTAAAATCTATGAATTTGTAAAAAAAAAAAATGCATATTGCTATCTCAAAAAACAACAAGGACAATTAAAATTATGAAATTTCAATTGCATGCCGAGTGTCTTCAACACAATGCGAATCAATTGCATCTTTTGATTCTTCATGATTTTGTTGTCCTATTAAACATGTAAATATACTATTATCAATGATAAATAAACATAAAATAAATTTTCAAATAAATAAATTACCTGCGATCAAAACTTGAGTGTAGACAACATTTTTTGTCTTGTATCTGTTGTCTTCGGCTTCATTAGCACTTTAGTAGTAGACATTGAAGTTCCTCGTGATAGATATATAATTATCCATGGGAAAAAATACTGGAGATGGTAAATATGCACCAATATTTGGTATAGTTTGTCCTTGAGCTTTGTTTATTGCCATTGCGAAATGAAGTTTGATAGGAAATTGCTTTCGTCTAAAGTGAAAATGATATGCTTCATTTTCAGCGGGTGAAAGAGCAGTGGCGGAACCAGGATTTTCAAATTGGGGATGCAATAAATAATTACATGAATATAAAAAAATATTTAATGATAAAAATAATCATACCCAAATATTATCTAATTTTAAAGTTGATGGTTTGTTTTTAGGTTGGGTTTATATTTTTCTTTAAGATTATATTTTTAATTGGGGGTGCAAAAACTAATTTTAAAATAATTTACATATTAATCTTAATACTACTAAAAATAAAATTGGGGGATGCAGCTGCAGCCCCAAGTTCTACGCTGGATCCGCTAGTGTGAAAGAGGAATTCCATAAGCATTACGTATGAAATTATTCTATCATGCATCCCAAAATCTGGGAAAACTTTAATTATGGGATCATGTTTAAAAAACAATGCTAACTAAATATTTTTTTTATGTGTGCTACAAGTGAAAAGGCAAGGCAATATCTTTACAAGAATCTCTACAATATAAACTGGAAAAACAAAGTCTGATAGGAAAATTGCTTTCGACTAAAGATATTGGTGCATGAACTTGTAAACACAAATTTTTGTATTTCAATTTAAGAAAATACAAAAGCGCGTTACAAAGATAATTTGATAGAATTTGATAGAGTTTTGCGGGTTGCAATCTCTAGGTGATCCTCTGATTCTTCTCTTCCATTTGATTCTCGAACAATCTCGAAGGTTCTTGAAATATTTGATTTGATGACGACAAATCCAAAGGGCTTCAAGCTATGATTTTGAATTGCACGTCGAAGTTGATTTGATTTGGGGAAGAACGTCCTTAGAATTTTGTAAGAACACCTTGAAGCTTTCGATCTTGAAGATTTGAATGCTTGATTGTTTGAAGATTTGAAGGTTTGATCACTTGAAGATTTGAAGATCTTGATCACTTGAAGATTTGAAGGCTTGATTACTTGAAGCTTTGAAAATCTTGATCACTTGAACTCTTGAAGAATGCTTGAAGAATACTTGAATCCTCCACTTCTTCCACTTGCAACACTTGAGAGAATTCTTGTGCTCTTCAATCCTTCCCTCCTCTAAGATATCATTTATGAGCTCTCTACACCCCTATTTATAGACTTTAGAGATGGGCCTCATGGGCTTTTATGGGCTTTGGGCCTCCATGTATTGACTTTAGGGCTTTAAGTGGCCAATAGGCCCATTAGTTCATTATATTAAATATTAATTATATATCTATTTAAATTAGGAATAAAAATCCCATTTAATAAAATAGAAAATATAATTGAATATTTAATTCATGAATTTACACGTGGCACGATTTAATTCGACGACAAATTTAATTGTCTACAAATTGCCCCATCGAGACTTGTTTATGGACGAAATGTCTTTGGTAATATACGAGTCTCGAAATTTATTTTGATAGTTTAAACTCTTTATCAATGAGTTCTTGGCTTTCTTTGAATTTACAAATAGTTTATACTCATATTTAGGAGTTCTTCATTTAGATTTTGAATTTTAAATAGTTTATACTCGTATTTAGGAGTTCTTGGCTTTCTTTGAATTTACAAATAGTTTATACTCATATTTAGGAGTTCTTGAATTTCTTCAAACTTATAAATAGTTTATACTCGTATTTAGGAGTTCTTCGATTTGAATTTGAATTTGTAAATAGTTTATACTCGTATTTAGGAGTTCTTCAATTTGATTTTGAATTTTAAATAGTTTATACTCATATTTAGGAGTTTTTCAATTTGATTTTGAATTTTAAATAGTTTATACTCGTATTTAGGAGTTTCTCATTTGGATTTTGAATTTTAAATAGTTTATACTCGTATTTAGGAGTTTCTCATTTGGATTTGAATTTTAAATAGTTTATACTCGTATTTAGGAGTTTCTCATTTGGATTTGAATTTTAAATAGTTTATACTCGTATTTAGGAGTTCTTCGTTTAAATTTGAATTTGTATTTTTTTTTTTTTTTTTTGAAATTGGCGGCCCAACTAAGTCCATTAAATGTTTGAGAAGGCAGTTGGCCGAAATTTTAGTGGAATAAACAATTCCCTTATTTGTTATCACCGAAAGTATTTAAACTTTAGCAATTACCTTTGGGCTTAGCAAGTGGCTTGGTGGCCCATTTAAGAGACATTGGCCCAATACTTTAAGAAAAATGGTCAGCCCATATTTCTACCGAGCTAAAGGCTTTGATTCCCTCCCTTTTTGGTACTCTCTTAGGAAGAGACAAAAGTGAGCAGGCGATTTCAAAGAGGGGAAATACCCTCTGCATGTGTACTTCAAGCTCTAATAAATGAGATTTGTTTGAGAGCTACAGGCAGCCAAAGCTTCAAGTCATTTTTGGCAAGGCAATTTTGGCTACTAAAACAACATCTTACTCGTTCGAAGTTGGGGCCTGCCAATCTCTGCTTGGTTCTTACTTCTTCGTTCTTACTGTAAACCAAAGATAAGTACATTGCCCCTTATTGAGAAGTTGATATTGCAGATGAACGAAGAATTGGCGTTGGATGACATGTTGGGAAAGATAAGTACATTGCCCCTTATTGAGAACCATCTCTCTCTCTCTCTCTCTCTCACAGCAGATTCGCCACAATACTCCATCCATATCTTTTGCAGCGTCGGTATGTCTCCAATTTGAGAGCTGAAGGTAGAAGAAAGGTAGCCACATAATGTTTCTGATAATAATTGAGGAGATATAAGCATTGTGACTTACAGATTCTCCTTATTTCAATTAAACTCCTTATTGAATAAATAGTTAGAATTATTTCATTGAATCTATAAATCAATTCTACTGAAATTATAAATTAATTCTACCGAAATCTATTTAAATTATTCAGTGCAATTACTTTTGTGGATGATTGAGAAATAATTATCCAATTCAATCGATAATTATTATGTTTTCAGTTTTTTCTATAAAAAATAATAACGACTGAATATTCGATCGTTAACAAGGGTTCATTTTATTTTAATTTTTTTTATATTTAACAATCAAAATATCAATCGTTAAAAACTATCTAATAATCTATCCCCCACTAGATGTGCTCTTAATATTTCATCCGTGCACAAAAATTAGTCATTTTTTTATTTATTTTTTTCATTTTGAGATGTTCACAAAACTTAAGACCTTTCCAGTTTTAAAAACTACTAGCAGAAAGAACGTACGTTGTACGTTTAATTAATGTTATTTTATTTGATAATCTATTATTTTAGAAAATCTATTAATTCATTACTTTTATTAAATGAATATATTTATTTATAAGCCTTATCAATAGCTATATATATATATATATATATATATATATATCACATAGATTAAGTGTAATATCTAATGAATTAATATAATCTTATAAATATATAATATGTAAAATAACCTTAAAATAAAATATATAATAGGGTCAAATAGGTAATCCACAAGTTGTGCCTTAGGATGCCTTAGGCTCTTTTTCTATTAGTATAGATATCTATCACATGGTGAGTCTTATTCTCCACTCACAATACAATTAATTATCATTATAAACACTACTCCATGCGTCCACAATTTAAAGCCCTATTTGCTCTTAAATTTGTGTCCACAAATTAAACCCCGATTCTGTTTTTTGTACTTTTTTACTCTTTTTTTTCTATATTTTACTACTCTTTGCCACTAATGGACCCACCTTAAAACACCATTATCATTTTATATTCTATATTTAATACATTTTATCACTAGTGGAGCCACTCACAACACCTTTATCACGTTAGTCAACTATTTTTATCATTTTAGTCAACTACCCTTATATTTCATCCATATCATATTTTTCAGATTTCTTAGTCTTCGTGCCCACACCAAAGTGGGACATTAAATCGTGGATGGAGGGAATACTTTTTAAGTCAGACTCTATCTCCACTCACAATACAATAACCATTTTTATTAAAACTCATGTTGTCCTTTACCAAAACTATTTTTTATGGGCGAAGGTAGTACTATTTACTTATTTTATTATTTTTACCAAAAAAATAACGATTATTATATCGATTGCTAGTAATGGTCTTTTTTTTTTTTTTTTTTTTTTTAAATTTCAATATAACGATACATTACTACTTTTTAAAATATATTTCTAAAATTTAATGATCGAATTTCGATAGTTAATTCTCTCGTAAATCCCCGAGTTTATACTTAACATCTCCTTATAGTTTTCACAAATCACAAGCTATGAGGACTAAAATATCAGCCTTAATGGGCCAAAGCCCAATAAAAACCATAAAACAAATGGCCCAAGTCTAAGATTGAAAAAGAGAGCCCAAAAGCCTCTCATTTCTCTCTCAACCTCTCTCTCTCTTCTTTCCTAGCACACATACACAAGCATATCTGCCCTTAATTTTATAGGTGTTTTCACAAATCACAAGCAATGTGGACTAATAAGTGGGCTAAAGCCCAATAAAAAGCATAAAACAAAAGGCCCATTTGAAAGTGTTACAAAACCTTCGGACATCCAAAGATTAACAAGCTCTGTAACACGAATCTCCTGATCTTCTGGAAAGCCAGCCGTATATAAAAGACATGGCTTCAAGTGATTGGGTAAATGAGTATAACTTGAACCAATTATTGATTCAAGATGCCCGTCATTTGCAGCAATTTGCTCCCACGAGGATCGAGTATGAACCTTAGATAGAAGTCCTGCCACCACCACGATTGAAAGGGGGAGTCCTCCACAATTTTGAACAATTTTATTCCCTATATCTTTTAGTTCAATAGGAAAGTATGTACCGGCAAACACCTTCTGCTCTAGCAAATTCCAACTATGATATGCATCCAACACACTCATAGTATGAATGGAACTAGAAGAGTCGACATAAGCAGCCACATCATGCAACCTTGTGGTTACTATGATCCAACTGCCATTACCGGAGTCAGGAAATAACATCCTTACATCATCCCAAGCTTTCTTACTCCACATGTCGTCCATTACAATAAGATACCTCCGACCTAGTAGGTATTTGTAAATTAAGGTTTCCATAGGGATGTCACTATCTCTTAGTGTTGAAATTTCTTTCATGGAAGCTAGAAGATTTAGAACAACACGTTCTACACTATGATCTTGTGATATTGTGACCCAGGTGCAGATATCAAAATTTTCCACAACGGATGCATGATTATAAACAATTTTAACAAGTGTGGTCTTACCAATGCCTCGTAGTCTGGATGATCTCTCTAAAAGCCGATTCTTGATCACTTCCGCATCTTCTTCAAAACCAACCACACCATCATCTTTGCTGCTTGTGATTGCTGATCTTGATGATGAACTAACATCGGTAGAATCAGTTACACTGCCGACTGAGCCTTTACCCTTGATGCAATCCACCACATCTCCAACGGTTGACTCCAATCTCTCTGCTAGTTTCCTCAGCCTGTTCGCAAGTCTGACTCCATCTGAAAGGTTTTCTTCAGAGAAGAGATATTCAATAATCTCATGTGTTGAAACTGCTGCATCTCTGATTGTTTCTTTGTCTGGATAATGTTTGAGATTCAACTGCAAGACGACAGCCTGGACGCGGATGGATAAAATTTCTTGTTTAACAGAATGAGTGATGACGCGATCATCGCCATGCTTTAGGATTCGATCTAAGGTTTGAAGCAGAGTATCAAAAGCTTCATAAGCCATATGTCTCGATTGTGCAGAAACAATTTGTCAAACCTGTGAGTTGTGAGTTGTGAGTTGTGTGATCCAATCACCATATCTTTGAATATTTTTTTCATTTCTCTGACCAGGTTTAGCAGCTTGATTAATTCTAACATAACTCCATTTGAATTGGTTTGTTGGGTAGCGAGTGTTGTTGTATGATGTAATATTTAAGGGATAATTACTTCCTTCATCCACCCATGAAAAATTTGTCACAATTTACTTTTGAATTCTTTCACAAAATATTTACCACTTTTCATTTATAATACTAGCAGTAAGAACGTGCGATGCACGTTGAACACGTGTGATTTTGTACTATGTAAATAAAATTCATAGATATTATTATATAGTTTTGAATATTTGTATTAATTAATTATTTTTATTAAATTGATTTATTCATTTGACTATAATTGTAATTTAAAAAAGGAATCAATGCAACTATTAATGAATAAATTTAAATGTAATAAAGTAATATTCATAATTTATATAAATAAAAATGCAAAAAGATCTATGAAAAATATCCTAAATTATCCAAGTATGGGGCAAGACGAATTTTAAATTTTTTCTTATTTGATTTTGACGATTGAGGATCTTTTCTTCTTATTTTTGGTTTGCAACAAAATATTGTTCAACGGCATATCGTCGTCACTTGTAATCTCAATTTGCAACAAAATATTGTTCAACAGCATATCGTCGTCACTTGTAATCTCAATGTAGTCATCAAACTTTTTCCTAGTTACCCTTTTCTTTTTCTTTTGTGATGGGATTATTTTTTTTGATTTCTCGGGTGAATGATTCTTTTCTTCCACTTGAGTCGGCTCTTCTTCAATATCTCCAACATCGATGCTTGGTTGGGTTTTTTGGATTGCATTTGCCACAATATTGAGATTTCCCCGTTGATCGAATTTTATAGACTTGAGCATTGTCATGAAGTCGGCTCTTCTTCAATATCTCCAACATCGATGCTTGGTTGGGTTTTTTGGACTACATTTGCTACAATATTGAGATTTCCCCGTTGATAGAATTTTATAGATTTGAGCATCGTCATGAAGCGAATTTCTGTGTACGCTTGTGTGCTTAATCCTCTATAGTATGTGGAGTATGTTTTACCCTGTGAAAATATATAATTGTTATAATTACGTAATATCAAATTTTGTAATATGAACTATTTAAATTATAGTAAGAAATCTTAATTTACCTCTTTGATTGAAGAAAGATATTCATCCACAGAGCATCCTACATATACCATTGCCGCTAAATTTTTGAGCTAAATAATTGAAAAATAAATTTTTGAGCTAAAGTTACCGACAATATCGTTGCTCGACTTTCTTTGATAATTGGATTTAATGAAAACCAATTTTAAATTATAAATACTTTCATTTGCAAAAATGCTTAACAAATCATTTCATGCTCAACTCATATAACAAGTAATTACACTTAAAATAATAATAATAATAATAATAATAATAATAATAATAATAATAATAATAATAATAATAATAATAATAATAATAATAATAATAATAATATTCTTATGCAATCAGTTTTTTTTTCTCTTTAAAATAATAAATAATCAAACTTAAATATAAAGTCTAATTAATTTAAATAAAATCTGCAGCCCAAAAATTTAATCAATATGTAGAAGCCCAAACTTAAATTAAATCAACCCAAGACATATATAAAATTCGCAGCCCATGCTTTAAAATAAATAATAATGCAGCCCAACAGGATTATAAAAAAAATCGGCCCACAACTAAAAGCCCAAACCTATTTCCATTTTTTAAAAACAAACCCACCCCCTTCTTCTTCAACATTTCTCACGCATACACACACTCACAGGTACTGATTGAAGAAAAATAAGCAAACACACAAAAGCAAGAGAGATATTAATGGTGGTAAAACCTAACTAGAGCTATTACATATAACTTCGAAGTTGGGGCCTGCCAAGCTCTGCACTGCTTCGTTCTTACGCGAAAGCCTAACTTGAACATGAAATGGAAGATCTTCCCCTTGTAATTCCACTTGTTCCTCTACGATCTCCTTTGCGCACATCACAGCAGATTCGCCACAATCGCTCATCGTTATCTTTTGCAGCGTCGGTATGTCTCCAATTTGAGTCGGGATCTCCTTCAACTCTTGCATATCATAAAGATGAAGTGTCTCAAGGCGTGGAAAGATGGAGTTCGATTCCACAGTCCAATGCTCCAAACTACGACACGAACCCAATCCCAAGTATTTGAGGGAAGGGAATTGGCCTTCAACCATTTCCCACTTGCCTGTTCCAAAGCATCCCATTTCCAACTTGAACTTCTCGAGAAGGGGCATTGAACCTATCTTTTCCAATATTTTTTCCCATTCAAAGCCACGATTCATCTCAAGAGTCAACTTCCTGAGGCTTTGGGGGAATGTGAGCGCATACAGAGAAGCTCCAAAATTATACCAGCACCATATGTAGAGGGATTCCAATTTACACAGACGTTTGATATTGTTCAGACAATAATAATCATCTTGCTCGATTCCCCCTCTCCCAATATACACTATCCCCAATTTTTTGATATTTGGAATTCTCTTAACCACCTCTTCACTGCACTTGAAATTTGCTATTCCCTCAAGCACCAGTAGATTCTCCATGACTACGACATCATCACTCGAAGGTTCTGGAAGATAAAATCTTCCTGTCATTTCAATATGCCTAAGTTGTGGCATTCTCCAAATCTCAGCAGGTGCAGTGAACTCCTCCACACAAGAAACAATCAATATGTGCAGATTCCAGAAGCGAGTAAACGAGGTAAAGATCGAGGACATGCTAGCAACTTCAACAGCAAGGTGGCGCAAGTTAACATACTGAGACACAAGGTAGCTTTCATCTCCTAAGTAACGAAACTTTCTGTATGCATGTAATGTTCTAAGCAACCCGGAACTCTTAATACGCGGGATGCTCTCATATTCACTGATAATGGAACGAGCACATGGCATAGACTGCAAGTCCTCAAGGACTTTCTTCTTTGGCGTGTTCCTGGGTATAACAATGCGGCGTTGGCTACTTATGCATCGAGGACTAGATTGCCCTATCACATGATAGAACCCATCTTTCTTGCTCTGGTTCAAGCATAAATCCCTCAACAAATCATGAATTTTGACTAATTTTATGTTTCCTGTAGACCCCAGTTCACCAACTAGAATGAGATTTCTATCAACCAAGTCCTTTAAGAACTCTATGGCAATAGTTTCCAAACTTTTTCCATTCATGGGTTTTAAAAATCCTTCAGAAACCCATAGCTTCACGAGTGTTGAGAGTCTAACCGAATCATCCTCCTCAAACACTCCCATATACAAAAAACATGGCTTTAAATAAACTGGCAAATGATTATAGCTCATTTTCAACAGTTTCATACAATGCTTATCATTCTCCAAATTCACTTCTGGAGCTAAGTTCTTCCTAATTGATTCCCAAACTCCTAGAGTATGTTCCCTATTTCTCAAAATACCCCCCACTACAACAATTGATAAAGGAAGTCCTCTGCAATTCTCTACTATTTTCTTTCCAATTTTCTCTAACTCATGAGGGCAACTTCCAACCCCAAACACAATTTTTGAGAATAGTTCCCAGCTTCTAACCTCATCTAAAAATTCCATTTGAAGGCTAAAATTGTTGTTCAATTGGGAACTCAAGTGTGAAAGCCTAGTCGTCACTATTATCCGACTATAATTCTCATTTTCGGGAAAGAAACGTTGTATCCTATCCCAAGCATCGATGCTCCACATATCATCCATCACAATTAGAAACCTTCTACCTGACAAATACTGGTAGAGCTCTAATCCTAGTTCATCTTCACTCTTTTCACTCAGTTGTTCCTTGCTTTTTTTTGTGGCTTGAGAAACAAGTTCACAAAGAATTTCCCTTGTGTTGTATTGTTGAGAAATAGTAATCCAAGCACAAACATCAAAACGCTGCTCAATAATTTTCTTCGAATAAACAGTTTTGGCAAGAGTGGTCTTACCTATCCCGCCCATTCCTGTGATCGGGATGACTTGGCGCTGGCGTTGGTCCGAAACGAGCATTTCCAAGATTCCATTCACGACACCCTCGGACCACACCACCATGCCACTGCTGTTCTTCCCAGTGGAAGAAGAAGCAGAGACGAAGCTACGCCGCTTATCATGGAGCACCATCTTCTCTGTATTCCTCTGCATCGCCAAACTCTTGATCTGATCCATTTCCTGTATCACATTTTGCACATCTTGAAACAAGTTCATCTCTTCATCATCATCATCATCATGATTTGATGAGACAGTTTTCGGATCCTCTGGATCTGCTTCGTCGGAAACAGGAGAGTTATAAGCTTCTCTGGATCTGCTCAGCTGAATCTTGGCCACGATATGAGATTCGATGGCGTCTTCAGCTGCATAAGCTGCATCTGCAATACGCATCTCCAAGGGATCTGGTTCGTCGGAAACAGGGGAGTTATTAGCTTCGAGAAACTCCTGCAAGAACGTGATAATTTCAGTGAGCGATTGAACTTGTTGTTTGTTGAGAGAAATCGGAGGGGAATGGTGGCGCTCGAGGTCGTCTATGATATGCATTAGAGAAACCAAGGCTGCGTAGGCCGCCATGATCGATATCAGTTGAAGGGAAAGAGAGTATAATTATGAGAATTTTGGACAAGAATTTGATAGAATCTTAATTTAGCTTCTTATTTATACTAACATAATGGCTAGCAACTCAGTCTTAATTGGTCATATTTTAGGCGACATATCTTATCATAGCAGTTGGCAATAATGTGAAAGCGGACGGTTGTGATAATAATTGAGGAGATATATATAACCATTGACTTACAGAACCATCACGGGATGGAAGAGGCCACATGGGAACTTGAAGATTCAATGAAAGTCAAGTATCCCCAGCTAGATTATCAAGGTATGTAATTTCGGGGACGAAATTTTTTTTAAGGAGGGAGGGATGTAATACCCCGTTCCTTTTTGCTAAGTTTAGAATAATTTTTGAACTTAGATATTAAGTTAATTCACGCCGGATAAAAGAAAATGAATTTATTTTTAATTCCAACAAAAATGATTTACAAAAATATTTGTAAATTTAGTTATTGAATTTATATGCATTGCATATTTATTTAATTTAGCATTCAAGTATTTTCACGAGCTATTTATTTAGCGAACCCTGAAGTATTATTACAATCCCGATATTTTATCCTGAGGGATTTTATTAGTCCAATCAACACTACACCCTACACCATACCTTGTCTTTTTAAACAACCCCCAAAATCAGCTTTAAGCTTTAAGCTTTAAGCCATGCCTAAAGGCAAGCTGTCTACACTCTTTCCAGCCACCCTACCAACCCCAAATTTCACTTTCCAGGCAGGCTGTCAAATTTCATTTCTTAAAGCACGTTCAAGCCAATTTCAGTTGGCATTCTCAATATCCAGAATTTTCATACTTCTTTTCTCCACAGCAAAAATTCAAGTGAGCAGCAACATAGCTCGATTCATTCAACAGCAGGTCAGGCCGCTAACCTCTACCCATTTTTTTCTTATTCACGGTTAGCATCATGAATTTCAATTCATCACCCTTATCAATTCTGTAATGAGCAACAGACAAAAGAACACCAACATTCATGTACACATATACGTATATACATCACTCATACTAATGTGAATTGAGCCTAAAGCAGAGAAACAATCCATATTCATCATCTCACAGATATATGCATATATTTATATATATATATACATTCATGTATGTGCATAAGCAAGTACTAAATAGTTTTTCAAGTCTGTTAATAAACGAAAGAAAGAAAAGAGGAGTCTTGATCTTGATTTAGCTTGCTTTCGAGTTTGAGGCGTCGAATCGGTTGGTTGTTGTTGCTGCTTGTATGAGTCGAGTCAGGGGTGGGAAGAGGTTGGCTGTGCGTCGACGGCGCAGTGACGAGCTGTTGCTGCTGCTGTCGCCGAGAGAGAGACCGAGGGAGGCGGCGGCGCTCGTCGTCGCCAAGGTGGAAAGAGAGAGTTGGGGGTTAGGACGCTGGTGGTGGTGGCGTGAAGACGCTGGCCCATTAATTCTAAGGAGAGCAGCCCAAGCCCAATCTTCCCTCCCTCTTCGAGCCCTACTGAGCTTCATTCCATTCTTCGGCAATATCACCGATTATTCCTCCCTCCATCAGGGTTGCCACCCTACCGCTCCGTCGACCACCGAATCCATTTGCTCCCCAATTCGACACCGGTCAATGTGCGGCCCTACCGGTACCCGCAATTTCAGAAACTCGAGATGGCAAAATTAGTCTCCGATATGTTGGCTCAAGGGACCATTCGGCCAAGTCGCAGCCCCTTCTCCTCGCCGGTGCTACTTGTCCGCAAGAAAGATGGCTCCTACAGATTTTGTGTCGACTATCGCGCCTTGAACGCCGTCACTGTGCGCGACCACTTCCCAATCCCCACCATTGATGAACTCTTCGACGACTTGGGCAGTGCGCGTATCTTCTCCAAATTGGATTTGCATTCCGGATACCATCAAATACGCGTCCATAGCAAGGACATCCACAAGACAGCATTCCGCACTGCCGACGGCCACTACGAGTTTCTGGTAATGCCCTTTGGACTCTGTAATGCTCCCTCCACCTTTCAATCTGTCATGAATCAGATTTTTGCTCCTTACCTGCACAAGTTTGTCGTTGTTTTCTTCGATGATATATTGGTTTATAGTGCGTCAATGAAGGACCACTGCTCACATCTACAAGTGGTTTTTGATCGTTTGGCCACTAATCAATATTGTTTGAAGCTATCCAAGTGTGTTTTTGGTCAATCTTCAATCGATTATTTGGGTCACATCTTGACTGAGGGGTGTGTAAAGGCTGATCCGAGCAAGCTCTCTGCGATGGAAACGTGGCCTATACCCAAGACGGTGAGGCAACTTCGAGCGTTTCTGGGCCTTACAGGATATTATCGGCGTTTTGTGCGGGGATATGCGGGAATAGCCTCCCCACTCACGGATCTTCTTCGCAAGGATACCTTCCACTGGTCTCCTGCTGCACAAGAGGCATTCAAGGCTCTTAAGGCTGCTATGACTTCAGTGCCGGTCCTTTATCTTCCGAACTTTAACTTGGAGTTCATTGTGGAAACTGATGCCTCCAACGTGGGTGTTGGAGCTGTCCTCATGCAAGCGGACCACCCACTGGCATTCTTTAGTAAGAAGTTGGGCCCTCGTTTGCAAGCTGCGTCTACTTATACCAAGGAGTTATATGCCATCATCGAATCGGTGAGGAAATGGCGACAATACTTGCTTGGGCGGTTCTTTATTGTTCGGACAGATCACAAAAGTATCAAGGAACTCTTCCAACAGACGATCCAAACTCCGGAACAACAACGATACGTAAGTAAACTGTTGGGCTTTCATTTTAGAATCGAGTACCGCTCTGGTAGTTCCAACCGTGCCGCTGATGCTCTGTCCCGGCTACCGGAAGACCCGAGTGAACCAATTATGCAGCTGCTAGCATTGACCATCGCCAGCATGCCGATGTCCGAGCTTAGTGATATCCTCCGCCGTGATAACTCCACGCAGCCTGATCTCGTTTCCCTTCATGAGCAATTTGGGGCTCAGAAATTGAATTCCAACTACTCCATCAGCAATGGAATCCTACTGTTTCGCAATCGGTTCTACATCAGCCCAGGGTCCATTCTCATCCCTCGTCTACTCCATGAAGCACACGCTACACCAACCTCAGGTCACGGTGGTGTGAAACGCACCCTGGTTCGTTTAGCTACTACATTTTACTGGCCTCGGATGCGGGCTGCCGTAGAGAAGTTTGTGGCAGAGTGCCTTACATGCCAACAAACGAAATATTCAACCCAACCACCAGCGGGACTACTTCAACCTCTTCCGATACCGAATCAGGTTTGGGAAGATATTACTATGGACTTCATCACAGGGCTACCTCCGAGTCGACACTACACGGCTATTTTTGTAGTTGTTGATCGCCTCACCAAGTCGGCCCATTTCGGACCCCTTCCTGCGCACTTCACAGCAACGTCCGTCGCTGCCGCCTTTATGGAAATGGTCGTCAAACACCATGGGTTTCCAGCGTCGATCATTTCTGACCGCGATCCCTTATTCTTGAGTAAGTTTTGGCACAAACTCTTCCAAATGTCAGGTACTACGCTGCATCACAGCTCCGCCTATCACCCTCAAACGGATGGGCAGACGGAGGTTGTCAACCGTGGCCTCGAGCAATACCTCCGTGCTTTTACTCACTTAAAACCGACGTCTTGGGCAACACACTTGAGCTGGGCGGAATTTTCATATAACACTTCTTACTGTTCTAGCATCCGAATGACCCCCTTTCAGGCTCTATATGGGCGTCTCCCACCCACCATTCCACCCTATGTCAGAGGCGCTTCGAAGATTCAAGCAGTGGATGACCTTCTTCTGGAACGAGATCACCTCCTGCGGCAATTGAAGACCACTCTTAGCCAAACACAAGCTCGTATGAAACAGAACAGTGACCGCCGAAGAAGGGAGCTGGAATTTGATGTCGGCGACCAAGTCCTGGTGCGCCTCCAACCCTACCGACAAACCTCAGTCTCAGGCCGGGTAATTCCCAAATTGGCGCGCAGGTACTATGGTCCTTTCACCATCTCGGAACAAGTTGGCCCCGTGGCATATCGCCTTGAGCTGCCCCCCACCAGCCGCATCCACCCGGTGTTCCACGTATCGGCACTTAAACCTTTCAAAGGTCAGAGCTCGGTGATCACCTGTGCTCTTCCCCCGACGTCGCAGGATTCCCAACCGATTGCAATCCCGCTAGCCATCTGCTCCCAACGCCGCATTTTGGGCAAGGACGGACCACGCACCCAAGTCCTAGTTCAATGGGCTGGAGAACCACCGGAGAGCGCCACTTGGGAGGATTTGGAGGATTTTCGCGGCGCCTATCCTCAGTTCCACCTTGAGGACAAGGTGATTGCCGAAGCGGAGGAGAATGATACACTTCAAGACCCAACTGCTGGACCCAACTCCACGCCCCATCAGGAGAAGCTCCAAGAAGTGAAGAAGCCCAAACGAATGATCCATCAGCCCATTAAGTTGAGAGACTATGTAGTTGGTTAGGGTATGCGGCCTCAGTGGTCCCCGGTTTGTTAGAGTACCTGATAGAGTTGTCGCCTAGTTCCAGTAGTCTATTTTGCTGCTTTTACCAGAAGGCCGTTGGCCATATGTAGGACAATACCTTGCTCCTTGATCATTATGGAATGAATGTTAAGCTATTTCTTTTCTTATCAGTCTCTCTCTTCTCCTTTTATCCTCTCTGTTTCGGAGTCAGTGCTCACTCGAAGAGCTCTTGAGTTTTGGGTCTTACCACGTCGTCCGCTGGATTTTCAGAAGGAGGCGACGGCGGATCTGCTGCGAGGACGCCGGAGGCGGCGGAGCTCCGCGGCGGTTGCGCCTGCTGCGTGAGGGAGATGAGAGAAGGGAGAGCCGAGAGTATTCGCCGTTGCTCCGGCGAGCTTCCGAGGCGGCGGAGTTTCTGGCGGAACCGAGGGAGAGAGGGCTGAGCGGGGCTGTTGGCGACGTTGGGTGCGTGCGTCTGTGTGTGAGAGACGAGAGATGGGAGAGAGGGGAGTCAAGGGACGGCGGAGGCGGCGTTGCTACCGCCGCCGGAAAAGATCGAGAGGAGGGGAGAGGGTGCTGTTACATATGTGTGTGAGTGTGACCGAGAGAGAGAGAGTGAGATTAGTTGTTGTGTGTGTGTATTATGCGGCTGGGGGGAGAAGAAGGGGGGGGAGGGAGTGTGGGCTAGGGCTTGGTGAGGGTTGGGCTTTGGGGTTGGGTTTGAGTGATGGGCTTGGTAGTGGGCCGATTTTAATTAGAGTGGGCTCGAGTTGTGGGCCGATTTTAATTAGAGTGGGCTCGAGTTGTGGGCCGATTTTAATTAGAGTGGGCTCGAGTCATGGGCCGATTTTTATGAGTATTTGGGCCGAGATTTTATTTATTTTTGTTTCAGTTGGGCTATTAATTAATAAATTTGTTGGGCCTTATTTTATTTAAGGATTTTGAATTGCCTTCAATTAATTAAATTGGGCTTTCTTATTTTTAATTAATTGAACTATTATTAGTTTGATTAATTTATTTAAAGGATAATTTTCATAATAATATTATATTATTATTATGTGCATATTTTAAGTAATTACTTATTATATGTTAAGCATGACATGATTTGCATTATATTTTGCAATAAGAATATTTATGATTTAATTGGTTTTATTATAATTCCAATTATTAAAGAAAGATGAGTAAGAATATTGTTGGTGTTCTTAACTCAAAGAGAAATGTTTTCAATTATTTATTCATTAAATTTTGAAAACCCGGCTAAGTGAATCATAGAATATTAAGCACTTCACCATGACTTAAGATTAGAATTCAAGGAGACCTATTAAGAATAGATTTCTTGTAGGCTTTGAGCATCAGGAGGACTAGCACTGCTATTCCGATTCAGAGATAAGGTTAAACGACAGGCTTTGCCTATACAGGTGGGCTTATTTTTTCAAATGTATGATTTAGCTATTGAGCTTAAATATTCGTGTAATATAAACTGTTTATCCAATAAAATATTTTTGTGCACTCTACCATGTTTAAGGCTCGTACAGTTAATCAATTGAGGTTCTCTTATGACCTAACACGTTGTTTGAGAATTGTGTACACTTGTTAGCTGACTCGGTGGGTTGATCTCCATCGGGCACTAACCAGAGGCGTTATAAGGGTGCTCGACGGGATGTGTTCCGGAGCATAGAAATGATAGGCCTGTCTGGATTAATTTCCGAGGTTTATTATACTTGACTGGGTTACGCCCTCAGTTCAAGTCAGCGGGAGACAGAGATCCGTCGGTGGCTAGAGGTCCGGGATCACAGCGAGTAACAGAATGGAGTGTGCAAATGCGCACAAAATAATTAAGTATATATATATGAAAATGTTTTAACATGCATAGAAGTTATTTCTCTTTAAAACCTTCTATGTCATGTCAGTAAGATTGGATAAACTGTTCTTCAGATTATGAAATGCTTTAAAAGTTGCAGCCCACTAAGTACATTAGTACTTAGCCCAAAATTACTTTCAAATGTTTTCAGGTTAATGGCTGGTGATGACGGGGCAGAGCTGAGGCTAGGGTTCAACTCCGTATTTTGTCTTCCGCTATTGCACTAGCATTTATTTGTCTTTTGTTTCTCCAACTTAAGACTTTTATGTTAAATTCTGAATTATGTTTTTATCGAGCTTAAACTCTCAACTTCTAACTCTATGTTATTTAACGTTGGTTATCGGAAGCATGAAACCGAACTTGTGATCCTAAGGTTTTGAATGTTGTTGATTGATTAGTATCACTTGATTTCTATCTTTCTTCATTCAAAGGGCATTGCCCAACATTTTATTCTATTATCTGAATTTCACAAGGTTCTTCCTTTGTTCATTTATATGATTTTAGTCGTACCCCAGTTATAGTTTATTCCTTCAAGAATTGGGGTGTGACAGAATGGTATCAGAGCATGAGTTTTCTTTCATGTTTCTGATAACCATAAGCTTTTAAATGTCGAGTCTAGAATAGTACCTCTAGACTTCTAAGAAAGTTGTTGAACCTCAGCTCGCCGTCACACTGCCACAAGAAAAAGGTACAATTTAAAAGTTTCAAAGTTATAAAATGTTTTAGAGTTTTCAAGAAGTGCGCGCTTTAGTAAATGATGCTATGTGAATTGCTTACCGCTTTCCATATGCTATAAGTTATGAATTGCTAATCGCTTTCATATTGTTATTTTGAGTCTCCGACTCATATAACCAGCTAAGTATCGTGTTTGGGACAACCCGAGCCCTTAACGATAAGATGAGTTAAAGTCGTGTTTAGGACTATCGAGCCTTTCACGAATACCAGATGTATGGTCGAGTTAGATTTTTGAATCTTTCCGACAATAGAAAAGTTTCATGTGGCATTTAATGTCGACATGTTTCAGGTTTCAAAGAGAATGAACGAATGAGAAAGTTATGTTATCGTTTTAGGTTCACTGCCTATACGATCAGAATGATGGGAACTCTTACAAACTGTTTGAGTACCACCCAAGAATGCCTTGGGAATGTTAGTCGTGATAGCTCCGCTTGATCGATTTAAGTAAGGACTGGTAAGATAGAAACGTTTAACATAGATATGTTATAACATAGCAGAAATGAGATAAGATTAAGGATTCACTTGAGTATTCCACCAAGATAGATCAGTTTTCACATAGAGTTGGCCTTTCATAGGGTTACACTATAGAAGCAATATACTTTAAGTATATCTATGTATGTATATATATGTATGCATGCATACAGAATGAGTCTCACTTTTGTATTATTTTCGTTCGTAAACTAGAATGGAAGACGCACAAAGAGGACGCGGTAGGGGACGAGGACGTGGTCGTGGTCGTGGTCGCGGACGCGGCAGAGGATTTATCCCTGAAGAGCCAATCCAACAAGTAGCACCAAATCGTACTGCTGAAGAGAAGTTCCGCAAGGAAAAACCTCCAACATTTGACGGGCTGGGCGACCCAACAGACGCCGAAAAGTGGATTAGGGCCATAGAGCGTATCTTTAACTACATCCGTTGCGAGGACGAAGACAAAGTAACTTGTGCAACCTACCAACTGGTGGATGAAGCCGACTTCTGGTGGGAATCTGTGAGGCGCACAATGACTGAGGAACAGTGGGAAAATTTCACTTGGGAAGATTTCAAAACTGAATTATACGAGAAGTACATACCGGGATGCTATAGACAGAAGAAGCAGAATGAGTTCTGGAATCTGAAGCAGAGGGCTGGGACAGTTACTGAGTACGATAGAGCCTTCAATCAGCTATCAAGATATGCTCCGACGCTGGTGGACACTGATGAGAAACGTGCAGAAAAATTTAGGAATGGACTGCGCCATGAGATATCAATCTCCCTAGCAAGCCAGGGAGGTCTCACCTACGCACAAACTTTGAGCAGGGCTCTCACCATTGAGTCATTGCTACCAAAGGAAAAAGGGAAAGCTCCGGGACAGTCTGGATTCGTACCACCTCAAGATGGTGGTAAAGGAAAAAGAAAGTGGAACGAGGGAACTGGAGGACAACGGGGACAGCCACAGAATGCTAGGGCCTATGCCCTTAACCAAAAACAAGCAGCGGGAAACCAAGGAAACTTGGCAGGTATGATTAATGTTTTTGACGTGCCGATTATAGCTTTGTTTGATACTGGAGCGTCCCACTCTTTCATTTCACATGCTGCTTGTAAGAGATTAGAATTGACTCCACAATTGGCTGAGACAACTTTAGAAGTTAGCACCCCTGGTGGTGGAAGATTGGCTGCTAAGGACATTATCTCGAATTTAGAGCTGAACATAGGTGCTGAAACATTTAAGGCAGATTTGTATGTCATCACTATGATAGAGTTTGACATAATCCTAGGGATGGACTGGCTTACTCAAGTCGGTGCCACGATACTGTGTAGCGAGAGAAAGATCTCTTTCCAATCCGCTGGAAAGGAGAAGGCAAGTTTTCATGGCATAAGAACGGGAGGAAGAGTACCAGTGATTTCGGCGATGAAGGCCACAAAAATAATGAGAACGGGAGAATGTCAGGCTTTTTTGGTCAGTTTGACAGGAGAACATGAAGTAAAGAAAACGATCGAAGAAGTTCCAGTGGTGCGAGAATTCAAAGATGTTTTTCCCGAAGAATTGCCCGGTATGCCACCGAACAGACAACTAGAATTCACGATTGATCTAGAACCCGGGGCAGCACCAGTGTCAAAGGCACCATACAGAATGGCCCCGCCAGAGTTACAAGAATTGAAAGTGCAACTACAAGAACTGTTGGATCTAGGTTTCATACAGCCTAGCGTATCACCGTGGGGAGCACCGGTCTTATTCGTCAAGAAGAAAGATGGTTCACTAAGGATGTGTATCGATTATAGAGAATTAAACAAACTCACGATAAAGAATAGATATCCTCTTCCAAGGATAGACGACTTGTTTGATCAGTTGAAAGGAGCCGGTGTGTTTTCCAAGATTGATCTAAGATCTGGTTACCATCAACTCAAGATGAAAAGAGAAGACATTCCAAAGACAGCATTTCGAACGCGTTACGGACATTACGAGTTCACAGTGATGCCCTTTGGATTAACGAATGCCCCAGCCGTTTTCATGGATTTGATGAACCGAGTGTTCCATCAATATCTCGATAGTTTTGTCTTAGTGTTTATTGACGACATTCTCATCTACTCTAAGACTGAAGAACAACACGAGGAGCACTTGCGCATCGTACTCGAAACCCTGCGTAATGAGAAATTGTTTGCTAAATTCAGCAAATGCGAGTTTTGGTTGAGAGAAGTAATGTTTCTCGGTCACATCGTGTCGACTGAAGGAATCAAAGTAGACCCCGCCAAGGTCGAAGCAGTCAAGGAATGGAAGGCACCATCAAATGTCAATGAGATCAGGAGTTTCCTCGGTCTAGCAGGTTACTACAGAAGATTCATCGAAGGATTCTCGAAATTGGCTAGGCCAATGACTCAGCTTTTGAAAAAGGGGACTAAATACGTTTGGTCTGAAGCGTGCGAACAAAGTTTTAAGGAGCTGAAGACTAGGCTGACTACTGCACCAGTGTTAGCAATACCAGAAGAGAATGAAGAATTCGTGGTGTATACTGATGCCTCAAAACTAGGATTGGGTTGCGTGTTGATGCAAAATCAGAAAGTGATAGCATACGCGTCTCGTCAATTGAAGCCCCATGAGCTGAAGTACCCTACTCATGATTTAGAACTAGCAGCCGTCGTGCACGCGCTGAAGATTTGGAGACACTACCTCTATGGAGTAAAGTGTGAGATCTTTACAGATCATAAGAGTTTGAAATACTTCTTCGAGCAAAAGGATTTGAACATGAGACAACGAAGATGGCTCGAATTAGTAAAGGATTACGATTGCACCATCAGTTATCATCCAGGAAAAGCGAATGTAGTAGCTGACGCACTGAGTCGAAAGACGAAGGCTAAGCTAGGGTATTTCATCACCCAGCAGAAGGAACTTATTCGTGACTTCGCCTCACTCAGTTTAGAAATTGTTCATCCTCCAGACACAGTATCGGGTTGTGTTGCTGCATTGATAGCTAAACCTGATTTGAGGGAAAGAATTGTGCAAGCACAAAGAGAAGATTGGTTCTTGGAGAAGATGCGTCTAGCTGCAAGAACGAATGAAACAAAAGGATTCACTGAAGCAAAGGATAATGCACTTATGGTTGGTGAAAGATTGTGTGTGCCACACAAAGAAGAATTAAAGAATGAGATTATGAGCGAGGCTCATGATACTCCTTACACTGCACATCCAGGCAGCACAAAGATGTATCAGGATTTGAAGAAAATTTTCTGGTGGAAAGGAATGAAAAGAGATGTAGCGTTGTTTGTGGAGCGATGTCTCGCTTGTCAACAAGTGAAGGCCGTGCATCAGAGGCCATATGGAATGCTGCAACCACTACCTATCCCTGAGTGGAAGTGGGAGCACATTAACATGGACTTCGTAGTGAGCCTACCGAGGTCGGCACGTGGAAACACTGCTATTTGGGTCATAGTGGACCGATTATCAAAGTCGGCGCACTTTCTGCCAATTCAAATGACTTTTGGATTGGAGAAACTTGCAAAGTTATATGTCAGAGAGATAGTACGCCTTCATGGTGTACCTGTATCTATCACGTCAGATCGTGACACCAGATTCACATCGCGTTTCTGGAAAAGTTTACAAGAAGCAATGGGCACTCAGCTGAATTTCAGCACAGCATACCACCCTCAGACTGACGGGCAGTCAGAAAGAACGATTCAGATCCTAGAAGATATGCTGCGAACGATTGTCGCAGACAAAGGTGGAAGTTGGGAGGATTTGTTACCTCTTGTAGAATTTGCTTATAACAACAGTTATCAAGCAACAATTGGAATGGCTCCATATGAGGCTTTGTATGGCCGAAAATGTCGATCACCACTTTACTGGGATGAAGTGGGCGAGAGAAAGTTGTTAGGTCCTGAATTGGTCCAACAGATGGTTGAGAAGGTCGACCACATCAAGCAAAGAATCAAAGAAGCTCAAGATAGACAAAAGTCTTACGCCGATAAACGCCGATCGGAGTTAGAATTCAATGTTGGGGATCGAGTTTTCCTCAAAGTTTCTCCCTCAAAGGGAGTTATACGTTTTGGAAAGAGGGGCAAGTTACGACCCCGTTTTATAGGACCTTTTGAGATCCTAGATAAGATAGGCCCTGTAGCCTATAGGTTGGCATTGCCGCCCAGTATTGGAGACGTACACAATGTGTTTCATGTCTCTCAGTTAAGAAAGTATGTGTTTGATCCAAAACATGTGATTAAGCATGATGAAGTGGTCCTAGCCCAGGACTTAAGTTATGAAGAGAAACCAGTCCAGATACTTGATCGCAAGGTTCAAGTTTTACGTAACAAGAACATTGTTCTCGTTAAAGTGAAGTGGAACCATCACGGGATGGAAGAGGCCACATGGGAACTTGAAGATTCAATGAAAGTCAAGTATCCCCAGCTAGATTATCAAGGTATGTAATTTCGGGGACGAAATTTTTTTTAAGGAGGGAGGGATGTAATACCCCGTTCCTTTTTGCTAAGTTTAGAATAATTTTTGAACTTAGATATTAAGTTAATTCACGCCGGATAAAAGAAAATGAATTTATTTTTAATTCCAACAAAAATGATTTACAAAAATATTTGTAAATTTAGTTATTGAATTTATATGCATTGCATATTTATTTAATTTAGCATTCAAGTATTTTCACGAGCTATTTATTTAGCGAACCCTGAAGTATTATTACAATCCCGATATTTTATCCTGAGGGATTTTATTAGTCCAATCAACACTACACCCTACACCATACCTTGTCTTTTTAAACAACCCCCAAAATCAGCTTTAAGCTTTAAGCTTTAAGCCATGCCTAAAGGCAAGCTGTCTACACTCTTTCCAGCCACCCTACCAACCCCAAATTTCACTTTCCAGGCAGGCTGTCAAATTTCATTTCTTAAAGCACGTTCAAGCCAATTTCAGTTGGCATTCTCAATATCCAGAATTTTCATACTTCTTTTCTCCACAGCAAAAATTCAAGTGAGCAGCAACATAGCTCGATTCATTCAACAGCAGGTCAGGCCGCTAACCTCTACCCATTTTTTTCTTATTCACGGTTAGCATCATGAATTTCAATTCATCACCCTTATCAATTCTGTAATGAGCAACAGACAAAAGAACACCAACATTCATGTACACATATACGTATATACATCACTCATACTAATGTGAATTGAGCCTAAAGCAGAGAAACAATCCATATTCATCATCTCACAGATATATGCATATATTTATATATATATACATTCATGTATGTGCATAAGCAAGTACTAAATAGTTTTTCAAGTCTGTTAATAAACGAAAGAAAGAAAAGAGGAGTCTTGATCTTGATTTAGCTTGCTTTCGAGTTTGAGGCGTCGAATCGGTTGGTTGTTGTTGCTGCTTGTATGAGTCGAGTCAGGGGTGGGAAGAGGTTGGCTGTGCGTCGACGGCGCAGTGACGAGCTGTTGCTGCTGCTGTCGCCGAGAGAGAGACCGAGGGAGGCGGCGGCGCTCGTCGTCGCCAAGGTGGAAAGAGAGAGTTGGGGGTTAGGACGCTGGTGGTGGTGGCGTGAAGCCGCTGCCGTCGTCCGCTGGATTTTCAGAAGGAGGCGACGGCGGATCTGCTGCGAGGACGCCGGAGGCGGCGGAGCTCCGCGGCGGTTGCGCTTGCTGCGTGAGGGAGATGAGAGAAGGGAGAGCCGAGAGTATTCGCCGTTGCTCCGGCGAGCTTCCGAGGCGGCGGAGTTTCTGGCGGAACCGAGGGAGAGAGGGCTGAGCGGGGCTGTTGGCGACGTTGGGTGCGTGCGTCTGTGTGTGAGAGACGAGAGATGGGAGAGAGGGGAGTCAAGGGACGGCGGAGGCGGCGTTGCTACCGCCGCCGGAAAAGATCGAGAGGAGGGGAGAGGGTGCTGTTACATATGTGTGTGAGTGTGACCGAGAGAGAGAGAGTGAGATTAGTTGTTGTGTGTGTGTATTATGCGGCTGGGGGGAGAAGAAGGGGGGGAGGGAGTGTGGGCTAGGGCTTGGTGAGGGTTGGGCTTTGGGGTTGGGTTTGAGTGATGGGCTTGGTAGTGGGCCGATTTTAATTAGAGTGGGCTCGAGTTGTGGGCCGATTTTAATTAGAGTGGGCTCGAGTTGTGGGCCGATTTTAATTAGAGTGGGCTCGAGTCATGGGCCGATTTTTATGAGTATTTGGGCCGAGATTTTATTTATTTTTGTTTCAGTTGGGCTATTAATTAATAAATTTGTTGGGCCTTATTTTATTTAAGGATTTTGAATTGCCTTCAATTAATTAAATTGGGCTTTCTTATTTTTAATTAATTGAACTATTATTAGTTTGATTAATTTATTTAAAGGATAATTTTCATAATAATATTATATTATTATTATTATGTGCATATTTTAAGTAATTACTTATTATATGTTAAGCATGACATGATTTGCATTATATTTTGCAATAAGAATATTTATGATTTAATTGGTTTTATTATAATTCCAATTATTAAAGAAAGATGAGTAAGAATATTGTTGGTGTTCTTAACTCAAAGAGAAATGTTTTCAATTATTTATTCATTAAATTTTGAAAACCCGGCTAAGTGAATCATAGAATATTAAGCACTTCACCATGACTTAAGATTAGAATTCAAGGAGACCTATTAAGAATAGATTTCTTGTAGGCTTTGAGCATCAGGAGGACTAGCACTGCTATTCCGATTCAGAGATAAGGTTAAACGACAGGCTTTGCCTATACAGGTGGGCTTATTTTTTCAAATGTATGATTTAGCTATTGAGCTTAAATATTCGTGTAATATAAACTGTTTATCCAATAAAATATTTTTGTGCACTCTACCATGTTTAAGGCTCGTACAGTTAATCAATTGAGGTTCTCTTATGACCTAACACGTTGTTTGAGAATTGTGTACACTTGTTAGCTGACTCGGTGGGTTGATCTCCATCGGGCACTAACCAGAGGCGTTATAAGGGTGCTCGACGGGATGTGTTCCGGAGCATAGAAATGATAGGCCTGTCTGGATTAATTTCCGAGGTTTATTATACTTGACTGGGTTACGCCCTCAGTTCAAGTCAGCGGGAGACAGAGATCCGTCGGTGGCTAGAGGTCCGGGATCACAGCGAGTAACAGAATGGAGTGTGCAAACGCGCGCAAAATAATTAAGTATATATATATGAAAATGTTTTAACATGCATAGAAGTTATTTCTCTTTAAAACCTTCTATGTCATGTCAGTAAGATTGGATAAACTGTTCTTCAGATTATGAAATGCTTTAAAAGTTGCAGCCCACTAAGTACATTAGTACTTAGCCCAAAATTACTTTCAAATGTTTTCAGGTTAATGGCTGGTGATGACGGGGCAGAGCTGAGGCTAGGGTTCAACTCCGTATTTTGTCTTCCGCTATTGCACTAGCATTTATTTGTCTTTTGTTTCTCCAACTTAAGACTTTTATGTTAAATTCTGAATTATGTTTTTATCGAGCTTAAACTCTCAACTTCTAACTCTATGTTATTTAACGTTGGTTATCGGAAGCATGAAACCGAACTTGTGATCCTAAGGTTTTGAATGTTGTTGATTGATTAGTATCACTTGATTTCTATCTTTCTTCATTCAAAGGGCATTGCCCAACATTTTATTCTATTATCTGAATTTCACAAGGTTCTTCCTTTGTTCATTTATATGATTTTAGTCGTACCCCAGTTATAGTTTATTCCTTCAAGAATTGGGGTGTGACAGCTAGGGATTCCCTTTTTGATAAGGAAAGCCCTAATAAGATGTTTCAGGCCCATTTAAGGCCGAAATATATAAACTATAAACAGACACAATTATAAATAAATTAATATATTCAATTTATTTTAATATTATCGCAAGTTTAAAGTCACACTTGCAGAGTTTATCAGAGTTGAGTATTATAAGCATTTTTTTTGTCAAGCAAAACCTCTTCTTCAAATTACATTGAAGAATAAAAAAATGGCTCTTGCACGAATGCATGTATTGATTCATCAAAGTAGAAATTTATTTGAAAATGAAACATATATTCTGATAATCAATACTACTTCTTCCCTTATTGTATTTGTCATCTAATGTGAATGGTTAGTTTTTATGCATCTTGATTTTTTTTTCAAGCGAAGCATGTTTTTATGTTGAATAGATGAGATCCAATGTTTTAACTAATAAAAATTAAATTAAATGATAAAAAATAATTATCTACCTTAATCGAGTGGAATAAACACTAATTAATAATAATTGTAGAAAAAAATGATGAAAGAAAATAAATAAAAAATGAAAAAGATTGGGAGTCATGAGACATAAAATTTGGTATAGTGGATCTTAAGTGATATTGAATACTTTCTACCAAACATTCACTCATCGTATAGAACTAACCAATTACTATATAGCAAAAGCTATTCATCATCGGTCAAAATATACAACCAATTATTCAATTAAATTGAATTATTTTATCAATCCTATACTATCATTTAAATCAAACACCTCTTTACAATTTTTCACAATCACAAGGGATGGGGAATAAAATAGCAGCCTTGCCTTAGTGGGCTAAAGCCCAATAAAAACCATAAAAGAAAAGACCCAAGTCTAATTAAGAATGAGAAAAGTGAGCCCAACCCTATCATTTCTCTCTCAATCTCTCTCTCTCTCTCTCTTCTTAATTTTGGAGACACAACCTCCTTCTCTGGCGACACTAGTTAGTCGCTGCACATTATAGTAATGTGAAGTATTCTTGTAGTGTTTGTTAGCTTTGTTTTATTATATATTCTGCTTCTCTGCCTAAGATTAATTACCTTCCCACACTCTCTTAAGTAGTGAAAATGTGGGAAAGTGTTATAATTAGTATTGAAAGTGGTGAAAAAGTAAAAAGTAAGAATAAATAAAATATTATTAGTGTTATGGTAGTTGTCCAAAAATGAAAAGAAAGAAAGATGAATTAATTTGGAGGACGTCCCAAAAAAAAATGAATTTATTTCAGGGACAGAGGTAGTACTAATATAGTAAACCAAGTGGAGTAAATTAGATCTTAAGTTGACTTCTCCTACATAATTGTGTTGAGCTCATATTAACCAATTAGAACCATTAATGGTGTCCGCGTGGACCCAGCAAGAGTAAAATCATACTACAAAGACTTGCTTTTGGGGTCTTCGTTGAAGCTTTTCAAACGCGCTATAAACACGCAGGAGATGGAGTAATTAAATGTCATGTGCATTTCTTGTTTGGTTACACAGAATTTGATATTGAAGCAGAGAGGAAGCATAGCATAGTGGGAAATAGGCCCATCCTTCCAATCCAGTAGATGAATTCTTCAAAATATACCCAAATTTCTTCTACAATATATTTGCAGCATTAGGGAAAAAAAAAAAAAAAAACATTGTTACGTACTTACGTTAATTTGTTCATTTCAAATTAATGAATTTTAATAGTTTGCGCATGTGTAATTCTTGAAGGAACCCAGCTAAAAACAAATGTATCCACTCGCAGTATTCAACTACTTTATTAAAACTTTGTGTCCTTTAGAAGTAGATACATTTTATTTGTTTTTGTTCGTTTAAATAAAATAATATACTCCCTCTGTCCCTGAAATGGCTTCTTGCTCTTTGGGGACGGCACGGATTTTAATGAAAAGTTGTAAAATGTATTGATAGTGGAGAAAAAATGATATAATTATTATTGAAAGTTGTGAAAAGTGTAATGATTAGTATTGAGAGTGGTGAAAAGTGTTATAATTAGTATTGTGAGTGGTGAAAAGTGAAAAGTGAAAAGTGAAAAGTAAAAATAAATAAAGTATTGTTAGTGGTTGGGTAATTTTCCAAAAATGGAAAAAAAAAAAAGAGGAAGTTATTTGGGGACGTCCAAAATGGAAAATGAGGAAGTTATTTCAGGAACGGATGGAGTATATAATTTATTTTTGATAAATTTTATAATCATAATAAAATGAGACTCGTATTTCACTCACACCATATTTAACTATTTTATTAAAATTTATGTCGTTTAGAAGTAGATACATTTTAAGTACTTGTAGGCAGGGGCGGATCCAGGAATTTACGTTGGGGGGGCTGAATTTGTTGAACTACGACGTCTGAAAACATTTACACGGGGGTTCAGGGCGGGAGCCCCCGAAGCAAATTTTTTTTAGCATTCCGTACACTTTGTTTTCATGCATTTTTTTAACAATTACTTAATAAAATAGATAATTGTTCGCAATTCAATTAATTCAAACATCAAGTAGATTGAAAACATATAAAGACATACTTTTATGCATTTAAAAAAATTAACTATAGAATTGACTCAAATTTAACATTAAAAATTAACTAAGAAAGAAAAAAATTAACTTTAGAAATTGACTCAAATATAACATTAAAAATTAACTAAGAAAGAAAAAATGATAAAAATAGCATAAATGTAACAAATCAATGTGTTAAGGAATTAATATTGATAGTTGAATACTATAAACAATGTATTACTATAGTTTTTCTTGTATTTCTTATTGATATACACATATATATAGATATTAAATTAAATAAAATATATATCAATATTAAAAAAAAACTCAAAAATTGGGAGGGGGCTGAAGCCCCCCCTTGGATCCGCCACTGCTTGTAGGTGTATCTCTGGCCAGCTCCTACACAATCCTCACAACACTGTGAAGGCTCTCTTCAAGACTTTAAATGCAGTAAATGAGAGGAATTATATAATTATGTGTATTTGGAGGTAGATTTTATAGTTATGTATAAAACTAGAATTGATTGAAAGTTTGTGTATGTAGGCGCAACGAACCCATTGAATTTTGCAGTTCCTTAAAATTTAATTAATTGCACAATATTCATCAAATTTCCTCTTGAATTGAATAACATGCTAGTTTTTTGAGATGATTGAATAACATAGGTCTTGCAGATTTTTCTAAAACAAGACACTTTTATAATAAGTATAGATTATAGATACTAAACATATGATTTGTCTTGCTAAAAATAAAAATAATTAAAAATAAGCAAAATATAAAGTTATAAGGAAAAATCATGTGTTTTTGCGAGGCAATGTGGGAAAAAAATCTATGCTTTTTTTTTCTTTGGATTTAAGACGAGAGAATTGAGAATTGAAGTCCATTTATTTAGGTTAGTAAGAAGATGAATAGAAAAGATTTGTGATAAATTAATTAATTTATTAGTAAAATAAAAAGAAAGCCATGTAGAAGAAGGAAAAGAGAGATATTGAAAATTAAACACTCAAATTAGTATTCCCACGATTGAATTCCTCATCACATCAAACTACCCCCATTTCACAATGGATTTCCTAGAGGATGACAAAGAGCATATTTTATTCATTTTAATTTTTTTGTTTAAATATTTATAAATTTAAACGACTTCAGGTAGTAAGCAGGTATCACTATACGAGTTTGGGAATAGGACAAGTAATAAAATTATTTTTTAATCAGATATGAGATGAGTGCGATTATATAAATTCTAAACATGCTTTGTAAATCCCGTCAAAAAAAAAAACATGCTTTGTAAATTGTATAATTTCCTAATTTATGAAATTAGATGACATGAGTTTTAAGAAATGTTTAGTTGATAGTGTGTTGAATAGAGAAAGCTATCGACCACTTTTGAATTGTGGAGTTATTATTTGTAGAGAAAGGTATCAGCCACTTTTATTATTTATACTAGGTATTGTTAATATTTTCTTTGCAATGTTTTAATTTTCAATAAGACATATAATCAATAATTGTAACAACTTATATTTGACTTTTTAGATATTTATAGGCTTAAACGAGTTTGAGAAAAATTAGCGGATATTACTATACGTGTTTTGACGAGAACTGGTAGTAAAAACACTTTTGACTTGGGTTTGCGACATGACTGATAGATAAATTCTAAAAAAGATTTCGTATAATGTATAATTTCTACATTCATTATAAATTAATTTTTAATCTTTTATAATTTATGTTATTTATTATAAATGTATACTTTGTAATGTCTAGAAACAGACATATTGATTGTAAACTTTTATTGAGTTAGATAATCAATAACTATAACAGTCTATATTATTTATTTAGATATTTTATAAAATTTAAATGTGTTCGGATAATTAATGGATATTATTATATATGTTTGGAAAGAGAGTTACTCTCTTTCATATGTTTTTTAGTTTGGACGGGCGAATAATTAAAATTACTTTTAAATCGGGTTTGGCACGAGTAAAAATGTATAATTTTTAAAGGAGTGTATAAATTATATAGTTTTTATTATTCATACTATTTATTGTTAACACATACATTATAGATGTTCAGGATCCATATTTATTTTTTGCAGAAGACTTCACTAATTGTATAATCTAAATAAAATATTATCTACATGCTTACATGAAATTTTCTCTATTTAAATTTTTTTATTTTTTATTATTTATTGTTAATGTTTATTTTGAAATGTTATGAGTTTTTATTGAGAGAGATAACTAATTATTGTAACAATCTATATTTGATTATTTAGATGTTCAATAAATTTAAGCATATTCGGGTAATTAACATATATTATTATTATTTTTATGAATTTAAAATGAGAATGAATAGTAAAATTATTTTTAATTGAGTTTAAAACAAATACGAGTATATAAACAAAATTCATAATTTGCAGATTGTATAATTATCAAATTTATACTTCAAATTATTAATAAAATTTATGTATAATAATTAATACCCGTCGAATTTCGACGGGCAACAAACTAGTTCTAATATATATCATGAATTATACTCTACTTACCATTCATTTGCAAAAAAATGATTTTTTTTAAAAAATACCCTAGCTAGATAATGAATTATCATGTAATAACTAAATATAAATAATAAAAATTAGCTATATACGACGAAATAAACCTTGGTGAATAATATAATATTTTTTAAACAAATTACTAATATAGTAAACCAAGTGAAGTAAATTAGATCTTAAGTTGACTTCTCCTACATAATTGTGTTGAGCTCATATTAACCAATTAGAACCATTAACGGTGTCCGCCAAAATTGTTTCTCAGCCAATGCTTAATCTCTTCAAAGCTTGAATCGAAGAAGAGAATCCCGAAGTAAAAAATCAGTCACTGCTGATTACATAAATTCTCTTAGACCTTAGGCAAACCTTGTTTATCCAAAGCTTATGTCAAACTAACTCCAGAGAACTTGTTTTTTGAAGTTTAGTTGGCAAGATTTCAAACCTCCCTTCGACCGATAGAATCGAGTGTTTGAGTTGTAAAGGAGTTCCGGAAGGTACTCTATCTCCGTGAGGTCCTAGTGCCAGTTCGTGCTAGGAGTGAGAAATCCAACAAGGTGTGTTGGTACTGAAGATTGGATCTTCAGTTGTTTCGGTTGTGTGCACCCGCAAGCACACGTTTCGGTTTGTTGTGCACCCGTAAGCACAAGCATCGGTTTGCAGTGCACCCGTAAGCACTTGCAGAGTGAAGTTGTTGGTCTGATCAACCGACTGTGGATGTAGGAAGTGCTTTCCGAACCACGTAAAAATCTCTGTGTTATTTACAGCTTTCAGTGTTACTTTCCTACTTGTGCTCTTACCTTTGATAAACTGAAAATTGATTAATTGCAAAGAGAAACTTAAGACTAACAACGTGCTCAACACAAAGGCTATTGCGAAATAAAAGAATTCCGCTGCGTGTGTTATCAGTCTGACTGATCTATCATCTGATAGTCAGAAAGACTCTGTTTTATCAAACTCGACTGAAGCCTTACGTGCATTAGTTAAGTTCTTGTGACTTAAATGATAACTCCTTACTGAAGAGTCTTTCAGTATCAGTCGTCAACCTTGTTTTGGTCAAAACTCTTTTCAGTAAACATGTGTCTGAGTTTGTGTGTAAAGTTTCGTTTTGATCTCTGTGTTGAGATCTCGAAAATAGCCTAATATATATATATATCATGAATTATACTCCTACTTACCTTTCATTTGCAAAAAATTGATTCTTTTTTTAAAAATACCCTAGCTAGATAATGAATTATCATGTAATAAACTAAATATAAATAATAAAAAATAGTTATATACCCTAACTGGACGAAATAAACCTTGGTGAATAATATAATATTTTTAATTTAAACAAATTACTAATATAGTAAACCAAGGGAAGTAATTAGATCTTGAGTTGACTTCTCCTACATAATTGTGTTGAGCTCATATTAACCAATTAGAACCATTAATGGTGTCCGCGTTGAAGCTTCGAACTGCACCAAGAGTAAAATCATACTACAAAGACTTGCTTTTGGGGTCTTCGTTGAAGCTTCAAACGCGCTATAAACACGCAGGAGATGGAGTAATTAAATTTGGTGGTTGGTTACATAGAATTTGAGATTGAAGGTAGCATAGCATAGTGGGAAAATGGCGGAGGCAGCAGTGACATTCCTACTGGATAACGTGCAGAAGCTGCTGGTGGAGCAGATGCATCTGATATCGGGGGCGGAGAAGGAGCTGAAGCAGCTGCAGATCGAGCTGGAGCTGATGAACGCCTTCTTGATGGAGTATGCCGACAAGCGGGAGAAGGGTCGGGTCTTCATACAGTTCGAGAGGCAGATCAGGGAGGCCGTCTACGAGGCCGAGGACATCCTCGACGCCTGCCTCACCCAAAAGGCCCAATCCGCCGCCACCACCATTCGCAACTTCATGCATCTTCATGACTTGGCCGAGAAGGTGAACGAGCTTAGGCTGCAGCTCCAGCCTATATTTGATCGTGCCATTAAGGGCTTGAACGCACTCCCCATCGCCCATCCATCTGCTGCAACCCCCGATGACAATAAATTCAAAAAGGTATGCTCAAGTGATTTCATTATATATATATATAGTAGTCCATTCCTTGAGAGTTTGTAACGTGATGCAGACACAATTGTTGAGAGAAGACAATGTAGTGGGTTTCGCAGACGAGGAAGCCACTCTGATGAAATACTTGAAGGAAAAAACAGAGCAGCTCGACGTGATCTCCATCGTGGGAATGCCCGGCCTCGGCAAGACCACTCTCGCCTGGAAAATCTACCGCGACCCCAAAATCCAATTCGAGTTCCCCACCCTGATTTGGGTGTACGTCTCTCAAGAGCTGAACGTGAGAGAGGTGTTCCTCACCATCCTCAAGCACTTCACCCTCAACGACATGTCCGGCAAGGGGGAATGGGAGCTGACCCAGCTGGTCCGCTCCCATCTCGACAAGGGAAGATTCCTGCTCTTCATGGACGACGTGTGGAGCGTCGAGGACTGGCGACGGATCGAGGCCGCCCTGCCCAAGAGCAACAAATTAGGCAAGGTGTTGATAACGAGCCGTCACGTGGGCGTCGCCACGCAGACGAACAGCAGCAGGAAGCCCCACAGGCTGCGGTTCATGACCTTCGAGGAGAGCTGGGAGCTCCTGCAGTTAGAGGTGTTTGGTAAGAACAATCCCAGCCCCAAGGAGCTCGAGGGGCTGGGAATGCACATAGCCAGGCAGTGCGGCGGCGTGCCGCTTGCCGTGGTGGTGATCGGAGGAACCCTCGTCGAGAAATGCGACAACAAGAGAGATTGGGAGAAGATCTCCGATAGCGTGAGCATCTACGTGCAGGATGATAAGCGCACCGAAAGCATCATCTCCCTCAGCTACAACAACCTCCCTCATCACCTGAGGGATTGCTTCCTGTACCTCGGGATGTTTCCCGAGGATACGGAGATCAGCGCGTGGAAGCTCACGCGCCTGTGGATCGCCGAGGGATTCATACAGCAGAGGAGGGGGCGGACCTCGTGGCCCGGAACTTGGTCATGGTCGAGAGGGCTAAGGCCAACGGCGACGTCAAGACATGCCGCGTCCACGACATGATCCGGGAGTTCTGCCAGAACGAGGCGTCGTTCGCGAATAAGAATCTGTTCCAAGAGGTGAAGAAGAGGCGCCACGGCGTGTTCGACCCGGCCGTCACGGAGATCGTCAAGCGCCGCCGCCTCTGCATCCATTCCCACGTGCCGGAATTCCTCCGCAGGAAGCCGAGAGGCCCCGGGGTCCGCTCGTTCGTCTGTTTCTCCAAGGAAACGATCGCGCTGCTGCCGGAGTATACCCCGTCGATCCCCGACGCCTTCCATTTGCTCCTCGTTGTCGACGCCACTCCGCTCAAGTTCACCAAATTCCCCCCCAAGCTCACCAAGCTGATTCATCTGAGGTACATCGCTCTCTCGGGGAACGAATTCAAGGCTCTGCCCGAGGCACTGTCGAAGCTCTGGAACCTACAGACCGTGAAAATCGACACTGCCTCGCGCGAGCTGGAGTTCAAGGTCGACATCTCGAAGATGATGCAGCTGAGGCATCTGAAACGAAAGCAGCGATCAAGCTCAAGGAGGCGAGGGGCGAGGGCGGGGAGAATCTCCAGACGCTGAGCAGGCTGATGGCGGAGTGCTGCAACGAGGAGCTCTTCACACGGGCATCCAACCTCAAGAACCTCGGGATCCGAGGGGATCTCAACGCACTCGTCGACGCCACCTACCTGGGGAAGCTGGAGCGGCTCGAGAAGCTGAAGCTGGTGCACGACGTGTTCCCCTCCACCGCCGACAAGGCGCTGCATCGCGTGCCGCACTCGCACGGCTTCCCGCCCAATCTGAGGATGCTGACGCTCTCCTCCACCTACCTGGGGTGGCAGCACATGGCGGCGCTGGGGAGGCTGCTCAATCTGCAGGTGCTCAAGCTCAAGGAGATGGCGTTTAAAGGGACGTTGTGGGAGGCTCAGGGCGGCGGCTTCCCGCAGCTGGAGACGCTGCACATCGAGCGCACCGAGCTGGAGATATGGACCGCGGCTTCGGCTGAGCCGTTCCCGAAGCTCAAGAATCTGATACTCAAGAACTGCGAGAGGCTTCAAGAGATCCCGTGTGTGGTAGGGAAGGGGGAAAGCCTTCAGCTCGTCGATATTGAACGAGTGTCGCACACGCTGCTTCAATCTGCAAAGAAAATCGAGGTGGATAAGCAACAAATGCAAGGTGGGGATGTCAGAGGTAGAAGGGCTGGTGGATTTAAGCTCAAGATTTCACCAGGGGATGCATCATCATCATCATCATCAACCACAAACTAATCCAATGGCTAGGTAGCTTTAAATATTAAACTATTTTTATGTTCTTCATTTCTCTCTCTCTCTCTTTATGTTGTTAAACTTTTGCTTGCAATGGCAATCTTGTGCATGTTGTTAAACTTTAGTAATCTATTTTTATTTTCTTCATTTTTGTCTTCTTTTTTAATGTTAAACTTTTAGTTTTGCATAGTGGCCTATTTATACTAAAATGTTGCTCGTGTTCCATCATTTTTCTTGATGCAGTTGCATATTTTAGTTGATTAATTATAGCACATGTTGATTGTGGTTTTAGGCTTATGCTCTCTCTCTCATGAATTGTGTTGAGGATAGGAAATAACGTTGATATGGGCACTTAATTTGTAAGATTTAGATTCCATTCCACAGCTTCACTTGGTGTAGTTCTGTACCAGCTCTTTAATTTAAATATGTACTATTTTCCTTCAAATTAACATCAGAGTCTTCTTGATCCATTCATTGCGTGCAGAAAATAAATCAAAGTGGTGTGTGAATGATATATAGACATTTCTCTATTATAGAGAGAGGAACAACGACGTCAATACAAATAAATAACATTTCGACTGAATTAGTTCAATTTAAATAAATGTAAAAGTTGATGCCATATTTGAATTCTAGTTAAAAAAAGACAATGCATATCTGGAATGCATTTGTAAGTGACAAATAGGACAATGAAAACCACACATTAATCTTGTTTATTTAGTTATGTATTTAGTTATAACTTCACTTTCTTCGGTATCATAATTGGTCGTGTTCTTGAAAATACTACTGCTTTATTGCTTTTGATAAGAAGGATACAATTTTCACAAAATAAGGCAAATAGCGCCAACATTCATGATTTTTTAATTACTCGATGCTCGTTTTTCCTACGACTTTTAAATTTTAGATAAAAATACATAACCTTTTGATTGAATCTGATTTTTCCCACGAATGTTAATTTCACCCAATTTAAACCCTATGTGGCACCTGGAATAGCCAACATGGCAACGCCGTCAGGCGAAGTAAACACTGTCGTTTCCGGCAAGATAAAAACGATGTCATTTTGTGATTAAAATGCTAAAAAAAAATCAGCATAAACGACAACAATAACATAATCGATAAAAACATGAAAATAAACTTACAAGTTAGACATTTCTTGCCCAACATTCCAAAGTTGTGATACTCATCGAATGTGTAAGGGAAGAAAACAATTTAAAGTGACAAGAGAAAGAAAGCTAATTCGCACCAATGAAAGAGAGAAAAATTATAGAAATATAAAATAAGGGAATATTTATGCCATGTCGCATCCCCATCAGCATTAAGTAAGCCACATTAGTTTTAATTTTGGCCCGAAGAGTTCGTAGTGGAAAAAATCAGAATCAATTAGAAGATTGTATATTTTTATCTAAAATTTAAAAAGCGTGAAAAAAATATCAAGTAAAAGTTCGTGAATTTTGACGATATTTGCCCAATTAAATACTATACACAAAGTACATTTGCACAAGAAAAATAATCGATTGCACTGCTCTGCTTTGCTTAAGATGTGATGCCTAATGAAGTTCAGAAAGAAAGAAGGATAAGTTAACTTTCATGCCCTACTTCATTGGACTTGGGGTAATTGCGCCTATATACATGAACATTTAGCAAATTCTAGTTTTCCACGTGAACTAAAATTCCGCCTCCAAATATACAAACTTTTATTTGTTCTGATTTTTCACATAGCTGGCAATTTTCGGTTATCATAGCTAGTTAAAGTGACAAATTAATACCATCCTGACAAGCTCAAGTAGTGTGGAAATCCAAGTACCTCGTCTAGCATATCAATTGTTTAAACCATGTAGACATTTAAGTCATCCTCCACAACCTTTGTTAGTAAGATAAGTAATATCAAATAATAGTGTATTGTTGTCCTCCTAGGGAAATAAAATTAGTACAATTAAATTACATAAAATTTTTGATTGGAAAAATATATAAAGGCAAAAACTTGGGTGAGCTGGGCACGGGTTGAATAAGTTGCTTGTTGTATGATTAGCTGTGCAATTTAGCTAATTAGTGAAATTTCCCCTCCCTCTAGCCTTTAGGATTCGAACCCAAGTTTGAATGATTATCCATGCATTATCAATAGCTTATACTAACTTATTGATATCAATTCTTATTCTCATAATATATGATATATATTATTTTTTCTAATTTTGTGGTAGAAGAGAGAAAAAAGGAGAAAAAAATGGAGGGAAGAAATTAACTCATCTTTCATATATTTATATAGATCTGTTTGGATTTTAAAATTATTTTTTATTTTATTTTTCAGTCTAACTAATAATTAATTAACTAACTAAATATTGCATTTCTTTCTTCATCTTTCAATCCAATGACTTCACTGCATCATTAAATGAAGAATGCTAAATTATTTGATGATTTTACATTCTCCAAATTATTGATTTAGCCTTCTCTATTATATTCACAGCTGCATCTTGTAATGAAGATTGAAGGGTTTGTATAGATTATTTTATTTTATCAAATTCTGAAAATTGAGGAAATATTAATATACATACATTTGAAATGTTAGCACTTAGACCCATTGAATAGGCCCAATGGGACTAAAGCCACCCAAGAGAAAAAGGAGTGGGTTGGATCAGATTGCTAGAGAATAAGCCGTCATTAGATAGCCCACACCAAATAGAATTTGATGGGCCAAACTATAGGTGAAATTAGGATTTCAGAAAAATAACCGAAATTGAGTCGATCCAAATCGAAATATTAAAATATGGTTCGATATCTATTATAAAAATGTCATGTTAAATTTCAGAAAATGAGAAAAATTTGTGCATTTACATGCTAATCTATACCTATTATTCTCTCATTCCACAAAGATTGTGTGTTTATTACTATTTACATCCGTCCATAAAAGATTGTGTGTTTTCCTTTTTCAGAAACTTACTTTATACTTTAAACCCTATTCACACTCAATAATCAATATTTACAAAATACTCTCTCTTTACTTTTACGATTTGGTGGACCCAATACTACACTTAAACACAAAAATCACATCTATCAACTTTGTCATTGAAACCCGTGCCCTTCACTCCACCACACACTCTTTGTGGATGGAGGGAGTATAAAAATGTCATGTTTTACAAAATTTGATTTGCCTATTTTGTCCATATTTTTAAATCTATTTTAAGGGCAACAATATAACATTTAAGCTTATTAGTTCAATCATACATTTGAAAAGGAAGCCCACCTGTATAGACAATGGCAGTCGTTTAACCTTAACTCTGAATCGGAATAACAGTGCAAGTCTCCACGATCCACAAAGCCTACAACAAATCTATAATCTTAATAGGTCTCCTGAATCTAATATGAGGTTATAGTTAAGTGCTTAACATTCTATGATTCACTTAGTCGGGTTTTTAAAATTTAATGAATGAATAATTCAAAACTAAAATTCTTGAGTTAAGGACACCAATAATATTCTTACTCGATTTTCTTTAATAATTGGATTTATAAATAAAATCAATTAAATCATAATTATTTTTTGTTGCATAATGTACATGCAATTTCATGTCATGCTTAGCATATACTCCCTCCGTCCCACGAATCTTGACACGTATTCCTTTTTGGGCCGTCCCACGAATCTTGACACGTTTATAAATATAGTAACAATTACTCCCTCTGTCCGCCAAGATTATGTCACAATTACTATATTGGGTGTCCGCCAAGATTATGTCACTTTCCTTTTATGGCAATGGTACCACCATCCTCTTTAATATTTTATCCTTACTAACACTCTTTATTTACAAAAAAAAAACCCACTCAAAATTCAATCTCAACCACTCATCTCATAAAGTGGTGGGACCCTTTCTCCACTACATCAAAATCATCACCAATTTTATTAAATCCCGTGCCCAAGCAAATTGCCATAATCTTGGCGGACGGAGGGAGTATTATCTTTTCTCTCCTACTTTATCACATCCTCTCTCATACTTTCTCACTTTATTACATTCTCTCTCCTACTTTATCACATTTTCTCTCCTAATTTATCATTTTTATACTTTATTACCTACACACTTAAAACACTAATCTACAATTCCTTAATTCCCGTGCCAAAACTAAACGTGTCAAGAGTCGTGGGAAGCAGAGAGTAATAAGTAATTACTTAAAATATGCACATAATACTAATATAATATTATTATGTAAATTATTATTTAGAATAATTAATTAAACTAATGATAGTGCAATTAATACAATGAGTAGTCCAAAACTTGAATGAATAAATAGGGTCAAATTCAATTAAAATCACAGCTCATTTTCTCTTAAAAGTAAATCTGCCAACTAATTAAATAAGGGAGCCCAAGCCCAATATACTCAGCCCAATGTATTAAATTGAAAAGAAAATCGGGCCCAGCCAAATTAAAAAAAACCAGCCCAAATACTATATGTACGCCAGCCCAATCAAATAAAAGGAAACGGCCCAAATAGAAGCCCAACAGCCCAACCCTCAAGCCCCAAATGGAATTGTTTTGCATGCTGAGTGATTCTTCGCTTAGTTGTGAGTGTTTTTGTTGGTGTCAAGGATTTCAAATTCATGCTATACTTATCACCATCTGCTTTTTTAATCCTGAATTCAAGTACCTGTACTATTATACTATGCTTTTTTTTTTTTTTTGACCGGGCAAAGTCATGTTAGATGTTAGTAACCACCTTATCTCTTCATTCACCAAAATCCACCTTATATCTCCAATCTCCAAATTCGCTCCCAAGAGGGATCGAACCCGGGTCACTTCACTTAAGTGAGGACCCGGTGGCCAGTGGGCTAAGCCCCCTGGTTACTATTATACTATGCTACTGTAGTTTATTGCCATGATAGATTTATTTTCTGCTTTAACCACAAAAAAAGGCCTGCACGATAATAAATGCCTTGGCTATTTACGACCTGCACATAATCATATGATGATATTCTTCACATTTGATCTAATATTTGCCATTTTTCTTTTCTATTCATGAATCATGGGAACTATTGTTTCTGGTAGTCATTTATGTACCATCAGATCAATATGTTAAATTGGGTGTCTCCATTGTGTGCAGGGTTTTGATGTTAGGCTGGTCGATGTGAATAGGACGTGTAAAGTTACAAAGGTAATATAGCCTCATTTACGATTCAGTAGCCATTTTTTTATAACAATTATGACTGATAAACAAGACGGGGTGGACAAGTTATCAAATACACTGCAATGTTAGCTTGTGGGAACTACAATGGTGTTATTGGTTTTGCTAAAGCAAAGGCTCCTGCAGTTCCGCTTGCTCTTCAAAAGGTATCAGAACTATACATGCATTCAAATCCATACTGTCATGCTTCTTTATGCTGCACGTGTGTAAATTTGGCTTGAAAACTAGACATGCATCTATACTATTGTCTGAGAATGTGCAGAGTCAACTCTAAAAGGTATTATGTCACTGGATTGTCTGTTCAAATAAGAAAACGTTTCATTTATAGAAACTCATTGCGACATCTGTTATTTATAATTTAATATGTTTAATGACCTATTGCCACAGGCATATGAGAAGTGCTTTCAGAATTTCTAGTTGTATATCTTTGTTGATGGTTGAAATTGATAGAAAGCTGTTTTTCTTCTTTGGGGATTTGGCCTGAAATTTTTAAGTACTTGTAGATATATCTTTGGGCAGCTCCTACACAATCAGGGATGAAGGCAGGCAGAACTGTGGAGTTGATTCTTAACTTAGCTGGTTACAGGAATGTGAAATCAAAGGTATGAAACTGGCTCCAGAAATATGTTCTTTCATTTCCAACTTTGTCCTGATGGAAATACTCTTGTAGGTTGTTGGTTCAAGGAATCCCCACAACACTGTGAAGGCTCTCTTCAAGGCTTTAAATGCGGTAAATGGGAGGAATTATATTATATACATTGATATTGTATTTCACCATTGTTTATCCTTTTCCATTGCTCTTTCTTTTGCTCGCAGATTGAAACTCCCAAAGATGTTCAAGAAAAGTTTGGCCGAACTGTTGTTGAATCATATCTACTGTGATAGGTTACATAGGTATGATCTTGATCTTTTCCTTGAGTTTCTCTATTTTTGTGGGGAGGTGGTATGTGAGTGGTGAAGATATTTGAATGCACTTAAGATATGATGCCTAATGGAGTTCACAAAGAAAGAAGGATAAGTTAACTTTCATGTCCTACTCCATATATACACGAACATTTAGTGAATTATGGTTTTCCACATGAACTAAAAAATCCGCCTCCAAATACACGACGTTTTAATTGTTCTAATTTTTTGAGCGACTGTCAATTTTCGGCGATCGTGGCTAGTTAAAGTGACAAATTAATACCATCGTGACAAGCTGAAGTAGCGTATAGAAATCCAAGTACCTCGTCTACCACATCAATTGTTGAAACCATGTAGGCATTTAAGGCATCCACCTCAATATTAATTTGGGTGCAATTGATAATCGTGTGAAAAATCAGAACAATTGAAAGTTCATGTGTTTGGAGGCATATTTTTAGTTTATGTGCAAAACTAGAATTGGTTGAAAGTTTGTGTATTTAGGCGCAACTAACCCATTGGACTTTGCAGATGCTTAAATTTTAATTGATTGCACAATTTTCATCAAATTTGCCTCTTAAATTGAATAACATGGAGTAGTTTTTTGAGATAATTGAATAACACAGGTCTAGCAGATTTTTGTTGTCTCATATGAGTACTACTCTTGTTCAATCTCAGGTTTACAAAGAAACAATATTATCTGTGGATAGCTTAATCTCTTGAGCATTTGGGATGACCAAGCTGTTATTTTCTGAATCGAGGTTATATAATAGGGAAAACAAACGACGCAGTGCCGGTGGCAAAAAGATGCTGAAAGGAGAACCACTTTGCCTTTCTTTTTGAAATGTGGAATCAAAATTGCTGAAATTGAGGAGCATAATCAATAAAATGCTTTTAGTTTTGCATAGTGAACTATTCATACCAAAATCATTTTTCTTGATGCAGTTGCATATTTTAGTTGATTATGGTTTTAGGCTTATGCTCTTTCTCTGTCTCTCATGAATTGTGTTGAGGATAGGAAATAACATTGATATGGGCACTTAATTTGTAAGATTTAGATTCCATTCCACAGCTTCACTTGGTGTAGTTTTGTACCAGCTCTTTTAAACATGTATTTTTCCTTCAAATTATAAACTTTTAGAGTCTTCTTATCCATTCATTGCGTGCAGAAAATAAATCAAAGTGGAGTATGAATGATATATAGACATTTCTCTTTTATAGAGAGGAACAACGACGTCAATAAAAATAAATAACATTTCAACTGAATTATTTCAACTTAGATAAATGAAAAACTTGATGCCATATTTGGATTCTAGCGAAAAAAGACAAGAGGCAGTCTTGTCTCTTGTGTACCATCAGTGGCACGGTGCCAACGGGTGGTTTTCTACAACCTTCTTTTTTTTTCAACTAGGTCACTCATACAAGAAAAAAGTTGTCCATAAAAATCAAAAAATGGATGTTAAAATGAGACAATGTTAGAAATATCCCTAAAGCTTATGGATGAAGATCAAGTCAGCGAGCACTACAGAGGTGATTGCTGAAATCGAGGGACGTGCAACTTTTATACATTGAGTAATTTTAAATAGTTTAAACTTATTTAAAAGTGTGATTGGAATGAGATTATTGTATGTTTGTGATTAGAATAATATGATACTATTACATTATTGGCCTTAAAATAAATTAAAAAATAAGGACATAATAGGCAAACTAAATTTGGTAAAACCAGACACTTTTATAGTAGGTATAGATTATAGATACTAATTAAGCATATGATTTATGTTGCTAAAAATTAAAAATAATTAAAAACAAGCTAAATATAAAGTTATAAGGAAAATTAATCACTGAAATTAGTATATTCCCACATGCAATTGAATTCCTCATCACATCAAACTACACGAAAGTTGGGATCATTAACTATAACATGAAAGGGTGGGTCCCCTTGAAAATTAATCACTCAAATTAGTATTCCCACAATTGAATTCCTCATCGCATCAAACTACCCTTTGACTACACGAAAGTTGGGAGTTGCCAAGCTCTGCAGTTCTTGGCTGACGTTGGATGAGGTAACTTCAACATGAAAGGATGGGTCCCCTTGTAACTCCTCTTGTTCCTCTACTATCTTTTTCAAAGACACAGCCGCTGATTCACTGCAATACTCCAATTGAATTGATTTGAGTGTTGGTATTTCTCCAATTTCTGAAGGGAACTCCTCCAACAACTCCATGTACGAGAGATGAAGTTGCTCAAGGCGTGGCAAGCAGGAGCCCACTAATGTCCAACATTCCATATTCCAACACCGCCACAATCTCAAGTATTTGAGGCTGGGGAATTGGCCTTCAACTATTTCCCAACTGCGTCTTGCAAACTGCCCACATTTCAGTGTGAGCTTCTCAAGAAGTGGTAATGAACCTATCTTTTCCAGAATTTCCTCCAAATGAAAGGTTAGGCCTCCAAGATACAGCTTCTTGAGTGAGTGCGGGAAGCTAATACTCTGCAGATACTCATCATCACTTCCATCATAAATAAGGCACGTCAAGCTTTCCAGCTTACTCAGACATTGAAGATAGCTGAGGCACTTCACTCTCTCCATTACTTTATCCATGTATATTATGCGCAACTTCTGGATATTGGGAATTCTCTTAACAACTTCTTCATTCAAGTTGAAATCAATCACTCCTTTGAGCGTCTCTAGATTCTCCATCATAACATCACTATGCCCGCTCCGAGGATCTGGGAGATACATTCCTACATCTTTGAACTCGACATGCTTAAGCTGATGCATTTTCCAAATTTCTACGGGTGGTTCACCACCCCAACAATAAACAATTAGTGTGTGTAGATTCCAGAGCAGACTAATTGAAGAAGGGATTTGGAACCCCTCACGAAATCCAGCCGAAAGGTACCTCAAGTTCACCATTTGAAACACATTTTCATCTAAATACTCTTTGGAATACTTATATGTATTCAGTGTCCTCAAAAATCTGAAATCTGGCAATTGTGAAAATGTAGAATAACAATGACATATGAAAGAATGAGCACGTGACGATATAGTTTCCATGGCATCCCGGACTGTCATAGCTGAAGTGCTTTTGGGAATAACAATGCGGCGTTGGCTATTTATCCCTCGAGGACAATGTTGCCCTAACACATAATAAAACCTCTGCTTTTCAGCTTTTTTAAATGATAAATCTCTCAGTAAATCATGCATTTTTCAGTACTTTATATTCCCAACTGCCCCCAACCTATGAACTAGAATGAGGTTTCTGTCAACTAGCTCCTTCAAATACCTTTCGGCAACTGTTTCCAAGCTTTTATTGATTATTGGTTTAAGAAAGCCTTCAGAAACCCATAACCTCATGAGTTCTGAGACCCTAATTATCTCATCTTCCCCAAACATCCCCATGTACAAAAAACAAGGCTTTAGATAAGCAGGCAAATGGTCATAGCTCAGTTTCAATACTCTCAAGCAATATTCATCATTCTTAGAATTCACTATTGAGCTTATGTTTTCCTCTATGTGCTCCCAATACTCCAATGTAAGTTCGGACTTTGCCAAAAGACCCCCAATCACAGCAATCGACAAAGGAAGTCCCTTACACTTCCCCACAATTTTCTTTCCGATTTCCTCGAGATGAAGAGGAAAACCCTCATCCCCAAATACAGTTTTGGAGAACAAACTCCAGCTACAAACATCATCTAAGAATCTCATACCAATGGTGTTAGAGTCTGTCAACTTGGCAGCCAAGTTTGACAGCCTAGTTGTTATGATTACTCGACTCCCATTATTGTTATCGGGAAAGAAAACCCCCATCTTGTCCCACACCTCCACACTCCACATATCATCTAGTATTATGAGATACCTCCTACCCCATAAATACTTGCGCAATTTTTCTCCCAATTCGTTCTCATCACTCAAGTCATTCCTCGAATCTCCGCTCACTTGGCGAAGAACTTCTCTAAGTGTTTCTCTAACATTATAAGTTTGAGAAATTGTAGTCCACGCATGAATATCAAAATGTTGCTTAACAAGGGCATGCTCAAATATATGTCGGGCAAGAGTGGTTTTACCAATCCCGCCCATCCCTACAATAGGGATGATTTGGCGGTTGCGGTGCCCTCCAGTGAGCTTATCCAAGAGTTGAAGTAACACGTCATCAAAGCCCATCATCATGCTTTCCTTCACATTGGAAGAGGACGTCAAGGAGCCAGCATGAGTCGAGGAGACCTTTCTCTGCAGCTGAGCTTCAGCTGAAGTCTCCATGGCTTCCTTCTTGATCACATTCATTTCTTCTATCACTTGCTGTAGATCTTCATAGAAGTCGATGCAGCTGACTTCCTCTCCAGAATTCACTTCTTCAGCCGCATGAGCTGCATCTACAACATAGCCTTGGAGAAATTCCTGCAAGAAGGTAATTAATAATTTGAGTTAGAGATTCATTTCTTCAATCACTTGTCGTAGATCTTGATAGAAGTTGATGAAACTGACTTCGTTGGGACTAGATCTACCCAGTTTAATCACGTTCACAATATGTGATTCGATAACATCTTCAACAGCATGTGCTGCATCTGCGATACGCATCTCCAGCGGATCAGCTTCATCTCCATCGGCAACAGGGGACTTATAACTTTCAAGAAATTCCTGCAAAAAGGTAAGAATTTGAGTGAGAGATTCAACTTGTTGTTTGTCGATAGAAACTGGAGGGGAATGGTGATGCTCGATTGTATCAATGATATGCATAAGAGAAACCAAGGCTGCATATGCCGCCATGATCCAAGGAAAAACAGTGTATATTTTTCTGAGAAAGAATTTGATGGAATCTTAGTTTAGGTTCAGCAAAAACAATGTGTAAAATGGGTATATCTCCTCTTCTCAATTATTATCAGAAACATTATGTGTGCAGCTTTTCATCCACCTTTCAGAATCACATTAATGCCAAACAGCTAAGATAAGAGAAGACTTGTCGGTTGACCCTACAGTTTACTAGTCTCTTATCACATTGTGCTAATTATGCTAATTATGAAATAATGGAGCTAAAGAGTAGCAAGCTACAATTGAATTTTTTTTAGATAGGTGATCATTTAGTGTAGCATGCATTATGCTATGCTTAAATGTGCATAATAATAAGATTCAAAATAAAACCTTTTGGAATATGATTTGTCTTCTCGCAGTACACTACTTAAAAAAAAAGGCGGGCAATGTCCAATCCTCATACAGCTGAGAAACATTAAATTACATGTAAATTTAAATAAGAACACTATGGTGTAAACGTATTCCAACCATTCTGAATCAAGTTCAATAAAAATTATTAATATGAAATTTTACACCACCTTAACCTAAATTACCATTTTTGTTGTCCTGCTTACTCATAGCATGAAACTTAGGAAGCTAACACTCACTCAATTTCATTTGATTATCTCATATAATTTGGGAAATATATACTAGTATAAAATTATGATATAGAGCTTCATTCTCAACCTTTTTTTCAATGAAATCCAGCTTGTTTTCTTATTCTCGACTAGGCCCAAGCCCAAGCCCAAGCCCATCCCATGAACATATTTAGAGAAATAAAGGTTATTTTTGCTTTTTGGATCCAACCGAAGAAATAAAGGTTATTATTATCCCTATCAAAGCTATTGAATATTATTGACAGCTCAAAGATACAATCAAGATATGTTGTAGGGTTAAACATATGCAAATTACTTGAAATGAAAAACACCTCAAGAAAATGATGCACTCTAAAAAGGCATAGGTCGCCAACCTCACATCAACTTTTCATGAAATTTCATCAAATAAAAACTTATACAAAAAGACAATCTATTTTAACTCTCAACAAAAAATTAACATATAACTGACAAAAATTGTTGAGATTATTATAGTTGGAACTGTATCCCCAATTTATTTTGATCAAACAAAATTATTTAAAGAACAATTTATATAAATAACATTTCATATACTATGATTATAAATAATGTAAAATAATAATTATGATGTAAAGTGATTTCCCGTCGAATTTCGACCGGTTATAAACTAGTTTCATATAAATTGGTTTTTGGAGATGATCCTCATCGGCCACTCTTTTTAGCGCGCTTTCCTTGCCCTTTCTTGGTGGCCCCTTTAGGCGACGCTTCAACATTTCAAGCTTATTTAGTCGCCTACCATGATCAACCAAGTTAGAATTGCAGTATTTTGGATCCAAACAAATGAAGATCTTATTCTATTTTAGATGGAGTCTACAACCTGATTGAGCATTCTACAAAAACAAGATGGACTATTTAAGTTTCCTCGTCACATTTTAAGACAACTATTTTATAATCCTATTTGCCAAGTAATTTATCCACAAGAACACTATCATTGCAACTTTTTTAATGTTTGGTATAGTAAACATATTTTTCTCATATACTCCCTCCGTCCGCCAAAAGTATTCCACAATTACTATATTTGGCGTCCGCAAAAAGTATTCCACTTTCCTTTTTAAGCCATGGTCCCACCATCCACCTTTATATTTTATCCTTACAAACACTCTTTATTTACAAAAAACCCACCCCAAATTCAATCTCAACCACACATCTCATAAAGTGGTGGGACCCTTTCTCCACTACATCAACATCATCACACATTTTATTAAACTCCGTGCCCGACCAAAGTGGAATACTTTTGGCGGACGGAGGGAGTATCATGCATGCCACTGGTGCTAAATGATAGCAGGCCTATAGAGTTTGAATATGTGGTTGAGTACTTATTAAACAATTAACAACTGTGTGAATGGTGAAAATCCTATCACTTTGTACATTTACTGAACTTAGATTAGGGGTGTAAGTGAGTCGAGCTAGCTCGCGAGCTACTCGGGATCGACTCGAAAATTACTCAAAATCAACTCGGTATAAGCTGAGTCGAACTCGAGCTCGAGCTACTCGACTAGGTATCGAGCCCGAGTTCGAGTTTCATCATACTCGACTCGTTAGGCTCGCGAGCCTAATCGAGCTTTCAAAAAAATTACCATTTTATCCCTACACTATAGCATAATTACTAATATAGCTCATAATATATACAATTTGTTGAAGCATGTATGAGACGAGCTTAAACGAGCTCAAGCTCACCGAGCTTAAACGAGTTCGAGCTCGACTAAGGGGGGTGTATTCGTTGTGGATTTCCACAGACTTTAAAAAGTCCATGGATTTTAAATTCCATGGAATTCACATAGATTCCAGACGACTTTCAAAGAATTCGTGGTTGAATTTCACCCCGATTTTCACTGATTTTCGAAGAATTTGGGGGATAATTCTGGAATTGAAATCCATGATGCCAACGCCCGCTGAGTCCCAGCACCGCTGGAAACCCAGCGAGCGCTGGGAGTAAGTAACTACTAATTGTGATATGGTCCAATCATTGTAAATGTCGCCCATCATTGTATATGTCTTTCCACTACCAGTCTGCAACAAATTATCCAAGATTTGATTATTGTTTCAAACAACCACAACATTCATATCATATGGTCCAATAACAAACTTCCACAATGATACCTACCTGTCCATAAGCAAACATGCAGCTGTTATACCCAGACATGCAATTATCCACCATGGGTAGTCCAGCAACTTTGAATAGCTTTTCCTAAACAATCTCAGCGCACGCTCAAACCCAGCGAGCGCTGGACTTTCTCAACGGGTGCGGAGTTCCGGCGCTCGCTGGCTTCTTAGCCGCAGGCGCTGGAACTCAGCGCTCGCTCAAAACTCTATGGATTTCAATTCTCGTGGTTCTTGGCCGGATTTCGTCGTGTGTATTTTTTGGATGAAATTCATGAAAGTCATTCCGGATTTGAAGTCAATGGAATAACGAATACACCTAGATTTGTATGAATTTTAAAAAGTCTGAAACGAATACACCCAGATTTATATGGACTTTTAAAAGTCTTGAACGAATACACCAAGATTTCTGCAGACTTTTAAAAGTCTGGAACGAATACACCCAGACTTTTAAAATCCATAGAAATCTATTAAACTCCACAACGAATACACCCCCCTAAGATTCAATAATCGAGCCGAACCGAACCTAGTCGAGCTCAAGCTCACCGAGTATGCAATCGAGTCGAGCTCGAGCTCAAAAATCTCAAACTCTTAGCTCTAACCTCAGTGACTCCTCTGGTGGCCACTTAAGCCAGCACTTTCTTCAAGCCTCCTCCTAAGCTGCTCCCAACACTCATCTCCTCAACCTCACAATTTCTGATTTATTCAAAGAAATGGGAATCTAAAATTATGGGTGATGAAATGGATCATTTACACAAAAAACGCTTAGATTTTTTATATGGACTAGCAAGGGGTAACAATAGTCCAAAACTTGAATGAATAAATTGGGCCAAATTCAATTAAAATCGCAGCCCATTTTCTTTTAAAAGTAAATCTGCCAACTAATTAAATAAGGGAGCTCAATGAATTAAATAGAAAACAAAATCGGGTGCAGCCGAATAAAAATAAAACCGGCCCAAATGCTATTGTATACGTCAGCCCAATCAAATAAAAGTAAAAGGAAATTGGGCCAGCTAAATTTAAAAGGAAACGGCCCAAATAGAAGCCCAACACTCAAGCCCCAAATGGAAATTGGATGTATGATTGTTTTGTGGTATTTTGCATGCTGAGTGATTCTTGGCGTAGTTGTGAGTGTTTTTGTTGGCAGTGGCGGATCCAAGATTTTAAAATTGGGGGTGCAAAAAAGAATCTTATAAACATTGGTGGAGCTAGGATTTTTTTGAGGGGCTGAACTTCTACGGGGGTACCGCCCCCGGAATTTTTTTTTGAGGCCTTCAATATATTTTAGACATTTTTTTTTATTAAAATACAAATATAATAGTAATAACTCTACATTCCAAATGCAAAATGTGTACTTGCAACTTTTTTGTTTAATTAAGAATTGAGGTAATTGATTGATTAAATGATGGGCTTGATTAAAAGAATGAAAAAGAACGAGATGATGAGCTCTCTTTTTAGTTGGGCCAATGGAATTTAGGATTTTAAAAACTGAATTTATCTTTTATTTTGGATTAAAACTTTTAATTGGAGGTGCAAAAATTAAATTTAAAATAATTTATATATAAATATTAATACTACTAATTTTTTTTTTTTTTTTTGGGGATGCAGCTGCACCCCCATGTTCCTAGCTGCATCCGCCACTGTTTGTTGGTGTCAAGGATTTCAAATTCATGCTCTACTTATATATGGTAAGTTCACATTTGAGCTAGCAGTTCAAACATCCTATAAAAAGACTAAGGTATCATCAAATTTTTATTAATGTATACTCCCTCCGTCTCACGAATCTTGACATGTTTTCCTTTTTGGATCGTCCCACGAATCTTGAAACATTTCTAAATAAGGTAACATCTCTCTCCTACTTTATTACTTTTATTACTTTCTCTTTCCTACTTTATTACTTCTATTACATTCTCTCCTACTTTATTACTTTTATACTTTATTAACTACACACTTAAAACACTATTGCATTTCTTTCTTCATCTTTCTATCCAATGACTTCACTGCATCATTAAATGAAGAATGCTAAATTATTTGATGATTTTGCATTCTCCAAATCATTTGATGATTTAGCCTTCTCTATTATATTCACAGTTACATCTTGTAATGAAGATTGAAGGGTTTGTATAGATTATTTTATTTTATCAAATTCTGAAAATTGAGGAAATATTAATATACATACATTTGAAATGTTAGCACTTAGACCCATTGAATAGGTCCAATGGGACTAAAGCCACCCAACGGAAAAAGGAGTGGGTTGGATCAGATTGCTTGAGAATAAGCCGTCATATTAGATAGCCCACCCCAAATAGAATTTGATGGGCCAAACTATAGGTGTAATTAGGATTTCAGAAAAATAACTGAAATTGAGTCGATCCAAACTGAAATATTAAAATATGGTTCAATATCTATTATAAAAATGTCATGTTAAATTTTAGAAAATGAGAAAAATTTGTGTATTTACATGCTAATCTATACCTATTATCCCTCATTCCACAAAGATTGTGTGCTTATTACTATTTCCATCCGTCCATAGAGATTGTGTGTTTTCATTTTTTTTAGAAATCTACTTTATACTTTAAACCCCATTCACACTCAATAATCAATATTTACAAAATACCCTCTCTTTACTTTTACGATTTGGTGGGCCCAATACTAAACTTTAACACTAAAATAACATCTATCTACTTTTTCAGTAAAATCCGTGCCCTCCACTCCATCACATACTCTTTGTGGACGGAGGGAGTATAAAAATGTCATGTTTTACAAAATTTCATTTGCCTATTTTGTCCGTATTTTTAAATCTATTTTAAGGGCAACAATATAACATTTAAGCTTATTAGCTCAATCATACATTTGGAAAGTAAGTCCACCTGTATAGATAATGGCAGTCGTTTAACCTTAACTCTGAATCGGAATAACAGTGCAAGTCCCCACAATCCACAAAGCCTACAAGAAATCTATTATCTTAATAGGTTTCCTGAATCTATTATGAGGTTATAGTGAAGTGTTTAACATTCTATGATTCATTTAGCCGGGTTTTCAAAATTTAATGAATGAACAATTCAAAACTAAAATTCTTGAGTTAAGGACACCAATAATATTCTTACTCGATTTTCTTTAATAATTGGATTTATAAATAAAACCAATTAAATCATAATTACTTTTTGTTGCATAATGTACATGCAATTTCATGTCATGCTTAACATATACTCCCTCCGTCCCACGAATCTTGACACGTATTCCTTTTTGGGTCGTCCCACGAATCTTGACACGTTTCTAAATATAGTACTCCCTCCGTCCACAATTTAAAGCCCCACTTTGGTGTGGGCACGGAGACTAAGAAAGCTTAAAAATGTGATATGGAAGGGTAGTTGACTAAAGTGATAAAATAGTTGACTAAAGTGATAAAAGTGTTGTGAGTGGGTCCACTAGTGATAAAGTGTAGTAAATATATAATATAAAAATGATAAATGTGTTTTAAGGTGGGTCCATTAGTGGCAAATGATAGTAAATATAGAAAAATAATGAGAGTAAAAAGGTACAAAAAGCAGAATAGGGCTTTAATTTGTGGACAAAAATTTAAGGGTAAGTAGGGCTTTAAATTGTGGACGGAGGAAGTAACAATTATTATCTTTTCTCTCCTACTTTATCACCTTCTCTCTTATACTTTATCACTTTATTACATTCTCTCTCTCATACTTTATCACATTTTCTCTCCTAATTTATCACTTTTAAACTTTATTACCTGCACACTTAAAACACTAATCTACAATTCCTTAATTCTCGTGCCAAAACTAAACGTGTCAAGAATCGTGGGACGGAGAGAGTAATAAATAATTACTTAAAATATGCACATAATACTAATATAATATTATTATGTAAATTATTATTTAGAATAATTAATTAAACTAATGATAGTTCAATTAATACAATGAGTAGTCCAAAACTTGAATGAATAAATAGGGTCAAATTCAATTAAAATCACAGCTCATTTTCTCTTAAAAGTAAATCTGCCAATTAATTAAATAAGGGAGCCCAAGCCCAATACACTCAGCCCAATGTATTAAATTGAAAAGAAAATCGGGCCCAGCCAAATAAAAAAGCCAGCCCAAATACTATATGTACGCCAGCCCAATCAAATAAAAGGAAACGGCCCAAATAGAAGCCCAACAGCCCAACCCTCAAGCCCCAAATGGAATTGTTTGCGTTTGTAGATGCTTGTTTGGTGGTATTTTGCATGCTGAGTGATTCTTCGCTTAGTTGTGAGTATTTTTGTTGGTGTCAAGGATTTCAAATTCATGCTATACTTATCACCATCTGCTTTTTTAATCCTGAATTCAAGTACCTATTGCCTGATCATGTAAATTCAAGTCATGTTTTCTAAGATATATTGCATCGAAAATTATTAAGTTTGAAATTTGAGATTGTTTTATATGGTAAGTTCGCATTTGAGCTTGCAAGTACTATTATACTATGCTTTTTTTTTTTTTTTTGATCGGGCAAAGTCATGTTAGATGTTAGTAATTAGTTCCCCATCCACTCCAAGAACAGTGAGGACCCGGTGGCCAGTGGGCTAAGCCCCCTGGTTACTATTATACTATGCTACTGTAGTTTATTGCCATGATAGATTTATTTTCTGCTTTAACCACAAAAAAAGGCCTGCACGATAATAAATGCCTTGGCTATTTACGACCTGCACATAATCATATGATGATATTCTTCACATTTGATCTAATATTTACCATTTTTCTTTTCTATTCATGAATCATGGGAACTATTGTTTCTGGTAGTCATTTATGTACCAACAGATCAATATGTTAAATTGTGTGTCTCCATTGTGTGCAGGGTTTTGATGTTAGGCTGGTCGATGTGAATAGGACGTGTAAAGTTACAAAGGTAATATAGCCTCCTCATTTACGATTCAGTAGCCATTTTTTTTAACAATTATGACTGATAAACGAGACAGGGTGGACAAGTTATCAAATACACTGCAATGTTAGCTTGTGGGAACTACAATGGTGTTATTGGTTTTGCTAAAGCAAAGGCTCCTGCAGTTCCGCTTGCTCTTCAAAAGGTATCAGAACTATACATGCATTCAAATCCATACTGTCATGCTTCTTTATGCTGCACGTGTGTAAATTCGGCTTGAAAACTAGACATGCTTATATACTATTGTCTGAGAATGTGCAGTCAACTCTAAAAGGTATTATGCCACTAGATTGTCTGTTCAAATAATTAAGAAAACTTTTCAATATTTATAGAAACTCATCGCGGCATCTGTTATTTATAGTTTAATATGTTAATGGCCTATTGCCACAGGCATATGAGAAGTGCTTTCAGAATCTGCACTATGTAGAGAGGCATGAGGATCATACAATTGCACATGCAATTCAGACATCGTATAAAAAGACTAAGGTATCGTCAAATTTCTAGTTGTATATCTTTGTTGATGGTTGAAATTGATAGAAAGCTGTTTTTCTTCTTTGGGGTTTTGGCCTGAAATTTTTAAGTACTTGTAGATATATGAAACTGGCTCCAGAAATATGTTCTTTCATTTCCAACTTTGTCCTGATGGAAATACTCTTGTAGGTTGTCGGTTCAAGGAATCCCCTGTCACGACCGGCCCTAATTAAGGATAATTAAGCCGGGGAAACCGTGACTAATGGAGGGAGATTAGAAGCGGGGTAGAAAGGGGAATAATCAAACAAGGAAGGATCGCATTTCATCATTGTTAACAAAAGGGATATTTATAATATAACGGAGGTTTAGTCGTAGAGACTCAAATAACTAGTAAGTTCGGATAACTCCGACTTAGCCAAAATAACATAAAACTTCTGAGTACGCAGCGGAATAAGGTTCTGATTACATGTATGAAGACATGTATCCCTAGAGTTCATTAATACATAATAAGACAAAAGAGTCCCGCTCGTCACTTCATCACCATCGGTAGCTGCTCAACCTGCACATTTAGAAATATATGCAGGGCTGAGTACAAAAGTACTCAGTGGGCACGTATGCCTAAGTATAAAAATACATGCTTCAAAACTGTAAATTGTCATGCCATCATAAACAGTACAGCAAGGGAGTTTTTCGCTAAAAAGGCCCAAGCTTACTAAGTTCATTTGTGATTCTTAATGTTCGACTGCAGTCTAAGTTATCTTGTAATCTATCATATCTGAAACTGTGTGCCGGAGAGGTGGCCACCTCTCACGGTCACTTGACCGGCCAACCCGCTAGATGACTCACGGTCACTGGTGTACACTAGCCCTGGCAGGATAGCTATCAACTGCTCAAGACCCGAATTCGATTGCATCATTGGCAAAGCCAAAGCAGATAGATATCATACTAAAATTTAAACATCTTATGGCAAGACAATACTTGAAATAACTTTAACTCAAAGATTTTGTCATGAAATAACTTGCTTGAACGTAACATTTAAACTCATTTGATATATATATGAAACTGAAATTAACAGTTAGATCATCTCATGCATTCATTCGTATAAGAGGCCTACGACACGCAGGGGATCTCTATATACGTATAGTAAAAGTAATGCCCACCTGATAGCAAAGCTTTGCTACAGATTAGTGACTCCTTGACGAGCTCTTATTCTTGCGCTCAACCTTTAATTCGAGAAAATAACGTAAGACTTTAAATCGAGGAAAAATTCTCAATTAAATGAGAATGCGTAATTTAACTATGCATGAATCTCATATGCATGAACTATTATTCTGAGATAATAATTAGGTAATTTCTATTGTTAATCCAGGCTATCGGATTTAAACAAAAGCTAAGTCTCGTCTCATGCAGCCGGATAATTAACAAAAATTAATCCGTTCTCTTCGGGGTGTTCTAATCTGTCAATTAAATAAACCCCGCTCCTTGTAGTCAATAGAAAATAAATAAATACTTCAGCTTATTCGCTTTATAACCTCATTATTAATCGGACTTAATAAATAGGAACAAGTAATGTTATAAGATTAAATAATTAAAAGGCTCAACATAAGGTAGCCTAATAATTAATTAAGTAGAAGTGGCTTGAATAATTAACATGAGAGGCCCAATTGAAATAATTCATCGGCTCGAGTAATTAAATAAATCTTGGCCCAATAAATAAATAATTTGATTAGCTGGGCTCAATTAAATAAATCAAACGAGGCTCAACGAAGATAATATAACAGCCCAATTAAAATAAAATAGATGAGCTTTAATTTAAATAAATTCGGCCCAAAAAAATAATGTATTAGAGGCCCAAACTTTAATTAAAATCGGCCCATCATCAATTAAATATGTAAGGCAATTCAATTAATAAATTTGCAGCCCATTTCGAAAATTTAAAAGGCCAGCTTCTTTAAAAATAATAAGCCCAAACCAAGCACCAATTAAGTAAACCCCTCTTCTTCATTAACAGAACTCACGCACACACACCTCTCTCACACACACACGCACGGCGGCTCACACACACACACACAGAGCAGCACCGATCTCTCTCTTTCTCCCAAACTCACGGCCGCCGAGGCCCATCTCCGGCGAAGAGCGCCGTCTCCGATCACCCTCACCGTCACCTTCTTCCCTCTCTCCGTCCGTTCACAGATCGCCCGACGACAGCCGAAGAAGTGGACTGCTGCCGCTGCAACTGGAAGTCCGACGTGATTCGCCGCGCCGCTGCACCCGTAGCGGCGTCCGCTGGTCGTCAGGTCGCCGACTGCTGCTGTTTCGCCGGAGTCGCTGCCTGAAGTTGTTGCTGCTCGTCCGGTGGTCAGCGGTCATCTGCTCTGGTCTGCTTCGGATGCCGATGCGTCAATCCCGACACCGTCCTCTTTCCTCTCCGTAGTGTCCAAGAACGAGCCCTGAAATCGGGAAGGTCGCCGCTGCTACTTCCGGCGAACAGTCAGGGTCTCGTTCGTCCTCCTGCGTCGGCTCTTCTTCCCAATCCGCTGAAGGAAAGCAGAAGCTCTAATCTCCTTGCTGTCGAAAGTCTGCCGCCTCCGTCGATTTCCCCGAGCCCCGACGCCGCTGCTGTAACTCAGATTCCGACAAGGCAGCTCGCCGTCGTCTTCCTTGAGCTCGACTAAACAGGGCAGTCGCCCTCCGTCCGATTTCAAGTCTCTCACTCACACAGGTTTAAGGTGTTCTAAACGAAAATCCATTAGTTTGGTTTCTAGTGTTATTCCAGTTGGTGCAGCCCATAAATCATCTTGTTTCTTATTTGATTATGCAAGAGATTAAACTAAACATGTAGTTGTTTCTATATCATAGAAATTCTTACTGACTTCGTGATTGCTAAGCCCCTTATGCATATATATACTCATTATATACTTAGTATTCATTAACTGATCATGCTTGTTGGATGAAATGCTAATGGATTGAATAGGGGAGCTTAGTATATACCTGTGGATCCTTGTGTTTGGGTGGCTGCTGTGTGATTGAATCAGTGGATAGATACACTCTAAAGTTTGGCAGATGAGCAATGAATGGAGTTCCTCCTTCACGTGGGTTATTAGTGCAGGGGAATTGAGAAGTGAAATGGAAGAGAGTTGCTGCTTATATGTTTATTTGAAGGAGTGCATTAATGGCTATACTTGAGTAGTCTACTAAAATGGCTGATTTTGTTCCCACACGCATGCCTTTCCTTTTCTTTTCTTGATGTAGTAGGTAGGAAGTTTGGTTTGTTTTCTTGATGTAGTAGGTAGGAAATAGGGATGTAGTGAATAATAAGTTGTAAAGTTGTGATGTGATGAATAAAATAAATCATTCTCTGTTGGTAATTCTATATATGTTATTAATCTCGGGTCTTGCTAAAAATACAAAATACTCTAAAAATTCTCATATTTTGATTGCTGACTTCTCATCCATTAACATCGTGACTTGTAGAATAAATCTAAATTAAATCTGTAGATTTAATTCACTTCACAAGCTGAAATAAATCCACGACTCGAGTGATAAAGGTAAATACATAGAAATGATATTTCTATTGCAAGTAAAAAAAAATAACTTGACTTTACTAAGTCAGTTATAAATCTAAAATTATAAATTATTGACTGGCTCAATAGTTTGATTGCGATCATAACATGCAATTGCATTAAATTCAAATATCTAGGCTAACTTAACAGGAAATTAATCACTGGATTAAAAATAACTGAGGATGCAATAATTTAAATATCGCATTTACTAATCTTAATCATAAAATAAAATAGCGGGCTACTACATCCCCACAACACTGTGAAGGCTCTCTTCAAGGCATTAAATGCGGTAAATGGGAGGAATTATATTATATACATTTATCTACATTGATACTATTATATTTCACCATTGTTTATCCTTTTCTATTCCTCTTTCTTTTGCTCGCAGATTGAAACTCCCAAAGATGTTCAGGAAAAGTTTGGCCGAACTGTGGTTGAATCATATCTATTGTGATAGGTATGATCTTGATCTTTTCCTTGAGTTTCTCTATTTTTGTGGGGAGGTGGTATGTGAGTGGTGAAGATATTTGAATGCACTTAAGATATGATACCTAAGGGAGTTCACAAAGAAAAAAGGATAAGTTAACTTTCATGTCCTACTTCATTGGACTTGGGGTAATTGCGCCTATATACACGAACATTTAGTGAATTATGGTTTTCCACATGAACTAAATATTCCGCCTCCAAATACACGAACTTTTAATTGTTCCGATTTTTCACACGGCTATCAATTTTCGGCGATCGTGGCTAGTTAAAGTGACAAATTAATATCATCGTGACAAGCTGAAGTAGCGTATAGAAATCCAAGTACCTCGTCTAGCACATCAATTGTTTAAACCATGTAGGCATTTAAGGCATCCGCCTCAACATTAATTTGGGTGCAATTGATAATCGTGTGAAAAATCAGAACAATTGAAAGTTCATGTGTTTGGAGGCAGATTTTTTTGTTTATGTGCAAAACTAGAATTGATTGAAAGTTTGTGTATTTAGGCCCAACTAACCCATTGAACTTTGCAGTTGCTTAAATTTTAATTACTTGCACAATTTTCATCAAATTTGCCTTTTGAATTGAATAACATGGAGTAGTTTTTTGAGATAATTGAATAACACGGGTCTAGCAGATTTTTGTTGTCTCATATGAGTACTACTCTTGTTCAATCTCAGGTTTACAAAGAAACAAACGACGTAGTGCCGGTGGCAAACATATGCTGAAAGGAGAACCACTTAATTTGCTTTTCTTTTTGAAATGTGGAATCAAAATTGCTGAAATTGAGGAGCATAATCAATAAAATGCTTTTAGTTTTGCATAGTGAACTATTCATACCAAAATCATTTTTCTTGATGCAGTTGCATATTTTAGTTGATTATGGTTTTAGGCTTATGCTCTTTCTCTGTCTCTCATGAATTGTGTTGAGGATAGGAAATAACGTTGATATAGGCACTTAATTTGTAAGATTTAGATTCCATTCCACAGCTTCACTTGGTGTAGTTTTGTACCAGCTCTTTTAAATATGTATTTTTTCTTCAAATTATAAACTTTTAGAGTCTTCTTATCCATTCTTTGCGTGCAGAAAATAAATTAAAGTGGAGTATGAATGATATATAGACATTTCTCTTTTATAGAGAGGAACAACGACGTCAATAAAAATAAATAACATTTCAACTGAATTATTTCAACTTAGATAAATAAAAAACTTGATGCCATATTTGGATTCTAGCGAAAAAAGACAAGAGACAGTCTTGTTTCTTGTGTACCATCGGTGGCACAGTGCCATCTGGTTTTCTACAACCTTTTTTTTTAAATGTAAACGGGTCCGGGTTTAAACCTGAATTTGCTAAATGAATCATGATTTGCGTGGGCATGACCCGGTGGCACCATGCCACCGGTGGTACATAAGTATTTGTGAAAAGACAATGGATATGTGGAATGCATTTGTAAGTGATTAACAATGAAAACCACACATTAATCTTGTCTATTTAGTTATGTATTTAAATAAAGAACACACTAATCTTTTGTCTGTTGGTAACTTCACTTTCTTCGGTCGTGTTCTTGAAAATACTACTGCTTTATTGGTTTTGATAAGAAGGACACCATTTTCACAAATAAAATACTATACACAAACTACATTTGCACAAGATAAATAATCGATTGCACTGCTTTGCTTTGCTCTGCTTGCTCTTGTTTTTAGCCTTTAGGTGAGTTGGATGTTACAATATGATAATTAGATATTGTAGTTCCCGCGTCATATTATTTATAGCCTATGCATTTTCGGCACAGAGATTAAGGAGAATAAAATTAAGATAAAGATGTGTGTGTCACACGTGTTTAGTATTGTGTTTAAGAAATTTTTTATTGTTCTTAATTTTACCAAGAAAAAAGAATTTTTTTTCCTTTCACTTTACTTTTTATTTATATTTTCATATTATTTAATTATTGTATTTTCGAAAATATGACTCAACTAGAAACACCTCTAGATTGACTTGCAATAGAACAAGGACATCCTAGCAGTGATAAGCTAACCCAATGTCGTCTCTCAAGGAAGATCTTTAAGGGCTTTTAATTATGTCACAAGAAAGCTGTAAACTTAAGATTATTAAACTAAAACATTGAAAGTAAATTAACACGAATTAAACTTAACTAGGCAAAAAGGAATTTTTAACTAATACTTGTAATTTAAACTTAACTAAAAACTTAATCTTAAAATTATCTAGGCGTGAAACTATTAAACCCTAGGCAAGAATTAAATGAACTTAAAGTAAAGAATTAACTAGGCAATTTAAATTTAAATAAATTTAATTAAAACTTCTAATCTAATCTAACTAGGCAGAAACTAAATTGCATAATTTCAATTGCAGAATTTAAAGGAAACGCAGGTAAAAGCAAATAAATAAACTTGATTAAAGAAATACCGTAAATCGTCTCGAGAAGTAATCTGTCACGTAATTACAACTCTAAACGGGAACTAATCTAAAACATGAATTAAAAGAATTATACTAAACTAACTAAGAACAATAATCGAAACTAACACTAGAAAAGCAATAAACCTAAGCTTTAGCTAACTTGGCGGAAACTAGAGATTAGGGCAAAGGATTTATCTAACTACACGCCTGGAGGCAGAAGTATTTTACAATGAAAACTAAACCTTATTTATAGACCTCAAATTTCCCTAGATCACTATGAAAGTTGCCATGCAAAGCTGGACTCTTAAAGGAAATAGAATCGTGTAATACTTAGGTAAGTCCAGCTGGCGTACTCAGCAAGTAATCTCCACTCTGGCGGAAATCGCGGCTCTGGCATCCTTCTCCTCCGCTCTGGCTGTTGAGTCAGAGCTAACTTTCTCCTCTGCTCTGACTCTCGGTTTCTCTGCCCTGACTTCGCTGCTCTGGGCTTTGATTTCTCTGGCGAGTGCATCTGCTCTGCAGCGCGGGGCTTCGCTTCTCTGACGCGCCAGAGTATGCACAAAAACGTAATTCTTAACCCAAACTTCTCCAACATTTGCACTCTTCATCTCGAAATCCTAAATCTCCTGCAAAGCATAAAATACACCATAAAACGCACCAATTTCCAGAAGATTATTTTAAAATAATGCTCATGCAAACCCTTAAAAATAAAACAATTAAGCATAAATCAAAATACAACATGGCAATTATATGAAATTTAAAGGAATCCGCACACACTGAAATTTAAAGGAATTAAAAAAATAAAAAAAATAAACTGAAAATTTTCATTTCATTATGGCGCTAGTTTTTGGCTGCCACTATCTTCAAAACCAACAAAAAGAAATCTGCCAATCTCTAAAATTTCATTCAAACAACTTAAAATTTTCAAATTTCCCACAATTTATATGTTTGAAGAGTGATAACATTGTGTGCTTTGTCACGTGTATATGCCTATTGTTTTATGAAGAATGTTGATATTTAGTTTCTTTTTCCCAAAATACTTGATTGTCATTTAATCAACTAGGTCACTCATACAAGAAAAAAGTTTTCCATAAAAATCACAAAATGAGTGTTAAAACGAGACAAAGTTAGAAATATCCCTAAATCTTATGGATGAAGATCAAGTCAGCGAGCACTAAACATAGGTGATTGCTGAAATCGAGGGACGTGCAACTTTTATACATTGAGTAATTTTAAATAGTTTAAACTTATTTAAAAGTGTGATTGGAATGAGATTATTGTATGTTTGTGATTAGAATAATATGATACTATTACATTATTGGCCTTAAAACAGATTAAAAAATAAGGACATACATAGGAAAACTAAATTTGGTAAAACCAGACACTTTTATAGTAGGTATAGATTATAGATACTAATTAAACATATGATTTATGTTGCTAAAAATTAAAAATAATTAAAAACAAGCTAAATATAAAGTTATAAGGAAAATTAATCACTGAAATTAGTATATTCCCACATGCAATTGAATTCCTCATCACATCAAACTACACGAAAGTTGGGATCAATTAACTATAACATGAAAGGGTGGGTCCCCTTGTAATTCCTCTTGTTCCTCTACTATCTTTTTCAAAGACACAACCATTGATTCACTGCATTTGTACAATTGAATTGATTTGAGTGTTGCTATTTCTCCAATTTCTGAAGGGAACTCCTCCAACGAATCCATGTCCTCTAGATGAAGTTGCTCAAGGCGTGGCAAGCAGAAGCCCTCTAATGTCCAACATTCCATATTCCAACACCGCCACAATCTCAAGTATTTGAGGCTGGGGAATTGGCCTTCAACTATTTCCCAACTGCCTGTTGCAAACTGCCCCGTGAACAGATGGAGCTTCTCAAGAAGTGGTAATGAACCTATCTTTTCCAGAATTTCCTCCAAATGGAACTTTCCGCATACAAGACGCAGGTTCTTGAGTGAGCGCGGGAAGCCAATACTCTGCAGATACTCATCATCACTTCCATCATCAATAATGCACGTCAAGCTTTCCAGCTTACTCAGATAGCTGAGGCACTTCACTCTCTCCATTACTTTATGCCTGTAACTTATATATAGTTTCTTGATATTGGGAATTCTCTTAACCACTTCTTCATTCAAGTTGAAATCAATCACTCCTTTGAGCGTCTCTAGATTCTCCATGAAAACATCACTATGCCCACTCGGAGGATCTGGGAGATACATTCCTCCTAAACTTACGATCTCCAAATGCTTAAGCTGATGCATTTTCCAAATTTCTACTGGTGCAGTCATAGGTTCACCCCAACAAAAAACAATTAGTGTGTGTAGATTCCAGAGCAGACTAATTGAAGAAGGGATTTGGAACCCCTCACGAAATCTAGCTGAAAGGTACCTCAAGTTCACCAATTGAAACACATTTTCTTCTAAATGCTTTCTGGAATCCTTATCTGTAGTCAATGTCCTCAAAAATCTGAAATCTAGCAATTCTGGAACCGTATCAGCATGACATAAGAAAGAACGAGCACGTGACGACATAGTTTCCATGGCATCCCGGACTGTCATAGCTGAAGTGCTTCTGGGAATAACAATGCGGCGTTGGCTATTTATCCCTCGAGGACAATGTTGCCCTAACACATAATAAAACCTCTGCTTTTCAGCTTCTTGAAATGATAGATCTCTCACTAAATCATGCATTTTGCAGTACTTTATATTCCCAACTGCCCCCAACTTATGAACTAGAATGAGGTTTCTATCGACTAGCTCCTTCAGATACTCTTTGGCAATTATTTTCGAGCTTTTATTGATTATTGGTTTGAGAAAGCCTTCAGAAACCCATAGCCTCATGAGTTCTGCAACCGTAATTTCCTCATCTTCCCCAAACACTCCCATGTACAAAAAACAAGGCTTCAGATAGGCAGGCAAATGGTCATAGCTCAGTTTCAATACTCTCAAGCAATATTCATCATTCTCAGAATTCACTATTGAGCTTATGTTTTCCGCTATGTGCTCCCAATATTCCGGTGTAAGTTCGGACTTTGCCAAAAGACCCCCAATCACAGCAATCGACAAAGGAAGTCCCTTACACTTCCCCACAATTTTCTTTCCGATTTCCTCGAGATGAAGAGGAAAACCCTCATCCCCAAATACAGTTTTGGAGAACAAACTCCAGCTACAAACATCATCTAAAAATCTCATACCAATGCTGTTGGAGTTTGTCAACTCAGTAGCCAAGTTTGAGAGCCTAGTTGTTACGACTATTCGACTCCCATCATTCTTAACAGGAAAGAAAACCATCATCTTTTCCCACACCTCTAAACTCCACATATCATCCAATATTATGAGATACTTGCTCCTAGACAGTAAATACTTTCGTAATTTCACTCCTAAATCTTCCTCACTCAGATCACTCCTCAAATCTCCACTCACTTGGTGAAGAACTTGTCTAAGTGTTTCTCTAACATTATAAGTTTGAGAAATTGTAGTCCATGCACGAATATCAAAATGCTCCTTAACAAGGGCATGCTCAAATATATGTCGGGCAAGAGTGGTCTTACCAATCCCGCCCATCCCTGTGATTGGGATGATTTGGCGGTTACGGTTCCCTCCAGTGAGCCGATCCAAGAGTTGAAGTTGCACGTCATCAAAGCCCACCATCATGCTTTCCTTCACATTGGAAGAGGATGTCAAGGAGCCAGCATGAGTCGAGGAGACCTTTCTCTGCAGCTGAGCTTCAGCTGCAATCTCCATGGCTTCCTTCTTAATCACATTCATTTCTTCAATCACTTTCTGTAGATCTTGATAGAAGTCGATGCAACTGACTTCCTCTCTAGAATTCACTGCTTCAGCCGCATGAGCTGCATCTACAACATAGCCTTGGAGAAATATCTGCAAGAAGGTAATTAATAATTTGAGTTAGAGATTCATTTCTTCAATCACTTGTTGTAGATCTTGATAGAAGTTGATGAAACTGACTTCATTGGGACAAGATCTACCCAGTTTAATCACATCCAGAATATGTGATTCGATAACATCTTCAGCCTTATAAGCTGCATCTGCGATACGCATCTCCAGCGGATCAGCTTCATCTCCGTCAGCAACAGGGGACTTATAACCTTCAAGAAATTCCTGCAAAGAGGTAACAATTCGAGTGAGAGATTCAACTTGTTGTTTGTCGATAGAAACTGGAGGGGAATGGTGATGCTCGATCGTATCGATGATATGCATAAGAGAAACCAAGGCTGCATATGCCGCCATGATCCGAGGAAAAACAGTGTATATTTTTCTGAGAATTTCGGACAAGAATTTGATGGAATCTGAGTTTAGCTTCAGCAAAAACAATGTGTAAAATGGCTATATCTCCTCAATTATTATCACAAACAATGTGTCCTTGGCGTCATTTAACTATTCGCTGATTCAAGTCTTTAAAAATAAGAATATATGAGTAGATCGAGTAGGTGAGCGATGTTGATTTCTATGTTCTAATTCACGCATCCAAGAATAAACTATGATTAATGATGCTCAACTTGGTTGGTAGCAACATCCAAGTCGTCAAGTTGGTATAAAATATGGACTTTTGAAAAAAAAAAAATTGCAAGTTGGGAAAGTTGTCATATTCCATTTGTTTTGTTTGAATCTAATTGATATTTTGATTTTTTTTTTAAATGCTGCAGTACAACTCAGGATCCGCCGAAACATATTGAAACAAGCTCAATGTTGTACCAGGAAGAGAGCAGTTATTTAAGCATGACAAAAAATGCGACATATTTCTCAAAGGGATATTGGCATCAAAATACATGAACTTTGAGCCAATTCTCGTTTTTCCCACCAGCTTTCAAAGTTGTAAAATAATACACCAACTTTGAGATTTGTTGGAAATTGCACCTTTCCATGTTTTGAATATTTAAAATTAACCCCCTTCAAATGACTATTTATAGATTTACCCCAAATACCATGGATATATTTTGTTAAACCCACGCACGCCAAAAATGGTATCAGAGCGGGTTTTTATTGAGAAATTATATTATATTTAATTTATTTTATGATTAACCTATGTGGGAGGAGACTCCATAAAATTTTATATGGATCCGGACGAGTGTCCGAGATGTCTTGTATACAGGATTTCTCTCCAATCTTTGGAGAGAGAAAACGGTCGCCTACTAGGTGAGTTACAAGTGTATTGTCGAACCCTAGCGGTTCACATTAACGAAGACGAAGAGACTGTTCGTGAGATCATCACGTACATCAGGGGATATCTTGATGCCCTACTGGAGATTGCCGAGGCCAGATCGGCAAACCGACGAGCCAGAGACAACCTCCATCAACAATATCATACTTGATGGAACCAAAGGACAAGGCGGGAGTAGCTTATCCAAGCTACCACAAGATCGAGCCAAGCTCTTCCGACAACGTCAACTTGCGGGAGATTCAAAAAACGGTGGAATATTATGGCGTCAAGCTGTATGAACTACCGATGGAAATGAGCAAAATATTACTCAAACAGGAAGAAATTCTAAACCTCTTGTGTGATATCAAGAAGAAGGTGGAGGACATCGAACGGCGAAAACCATGTTCCGGGAAAATTCGGAATAAATGGTCCAAAGACCCGACGTATCCACTACCACTCAATTCAGCACCCAAGGAATTGAAGCCGGAGGATATAATTCGACTCGTGAAAGGGAAACAACATGAATAACCTTGATCGAGTTGGATTAGAAGATCTACAAGAGTTAGCAGAATCTTTTGCTAACCTCAATATGGTTGATCTAAAGATGAACCAAGAAGGAGAGATGCCGAAAGCCGAGCATCAACAAGCAGGGTCGTCTAAAAGGGATGGGGCTCAAGAAGATTCGGGCCATTATCAACGTACCAGACGACGCAGGCCTCAAATGCGGGATACTCCTGTAGGAAAGGATACACTTGAACCAATCCATCCATACGGATTGATTCTCAACCTCGATGAAGCCAGTTTCAAAGATTGGGAAGGACTCATCGATGAATGGGCTTCAGCAATGAAGATTGTGATTGCCACGATAGAATATGACAAAGAAGAATTTGTCAAAATCTTCGAGGCAAGTTTTTCTGGCATGGCAAAACAATTCTGGGATCAAGTGGCAACCAAGGAGAAGAATGAGCTGTTTACCAAAACATCAGTTTCAGAAATCCTTGAGGTGGCTACCCATCAGATTAAAATCCATTTTCTGGGAATGGGTTTTTTCGAAGGATCAGCGGAAGAGAAGCGCAAAAAATATCGGCAGGCACTGTACAATATAAGATTGATGGTGCTATAGCTAAAAGCTCTCCATGAATTTCTGCGCCTGTACACCCTATATGTCCATATGGGGGTAGTTGATGATCAAACCGCCAAGGACCTCTTTTTCACAAAGTTTCCGAGTCTATGGAGGGAGATGCTCATCAACGAGTACGTATCACCAGGAGATTATCCTCTTGATAGTGCATCAAGAAGGATGTCATATGTCCACAGGAAGCTGTCCGAATGGTGTCAGAAGGCAGCAGACCAGAGGAATCTCAAGAAATTGAGAAGACTCAATAAAAAATCTCCATTGATGTGCGACAACATTGATCTTCCAACAGAGATTGGAGTTGAGTTGCTATATCAACGGAAAAGCAGAAAGAAGCATAGGTACCAACCCTATGAAAAAAGATCAAGAAAGAGTTCTTGGAAGCCAAGGACTATGTGGACCAGACAGAAGGCACGCTCCTACAAATCAGGCCAAAGGAGCGGACCATCAAGGAGCCGGTTTTCATCTCAAAAGCGGATCCCGACAAGAAAAACTTTCAGGCGAACCCAAGCCAAGACAAATGAAAGTTTCAAAAATTGCAACTGCTGGACATGCGGTGCGAAGGGGCATATTTCTACCAATTACCCAGACAACGAGAAAAGAGGGATAAGGAAATTCGAATCCACACCGGATATCGAAGACGCTCTCTACAACCAGGAATTGATACTCGTGTATCAATTCGAAGATATATCCTCTGATGAGAGTATATACGAACAAGAAGAAGTCTTTAGCTCTGAAGATTCGGATTTGACCGATGGATCAACCGGAGACGAGTCAGACTAAAGAAGAGAACGAGGTTTTCCACACTCAAAAGGAGGATCAGAATGGATTTACCAGCCATTTTCTGATTCCACAAGAAGAGGTGGTGAAAAAGCTCGTGAAAAAACTCAAGAAGGAAACTGAAGAGGTACAAACATACCAAGGATTTTCTAGTGGAAGAATGAATCAAGTTTTCCACAGCTTGAGTCCATTCAAAAGGAGGCATCATGTTTATTTCGGCGTTACTAGTCGAGAATTGGCGCTTCCAATTGAGATAACAAGCAACCAGGTGGAGATCCAACTTGTTCCAGCCGAAGATATCAGGCGGGATCTCAAAAGAATGAAGCCAGAAGTCGCCAGTACGATGAAATGGATTCATATTGGAGCAATTCAGTTGGTAATCAAATCTGCCCTCTCACCCTGGACAGACCAGCCAATTGATGTTGCACTTTGCGACAAGAGGATTAGAGATGCCAAAGATTCAGTTCTTGGAGCTTTCTCAGGCAATCTCTATGCCAAGAAGATTATAACCGAGCTTTACCATCAAATTGCTTATAATCTACATGATTCATCCTTTAGCCGAGCCCTGACACTCTATCAGGACTACAAGAGGAAGGATCTTATGACGGGAGGGAATAGGCCATACTCGCTTACATATCAAGTATCGTATGCCCTATCAAATTCCCATCACACAGAATTATTTCTGGGAAAGGAATTCATTGAAGTACCAAAAATATTCAAAGAAGTAGCCAAGGCAGTCAATCCAAACCGAGTGGAAATTCCCCAGATTAGGGAAATTGATATCGAGATTGGAGACAAGCAGGTGCTAAATTGGGAGCACCAAGGCTATCATTCCAGGGAGATAGGCTGACTTCAAGGCCTTTAGAAAGAAGTTTCTCTCATTCTTATGAGAGAAGGGTGATTCAAGAAATACCAGCTCCAGACATAAGGGTAAAACTCAAATGCCCCGAAGGATGGAGAAGGGTTTCTACAAGAATTAATACAACTGAAAGGAAAAATCAATTTCCTTGTAATACGTTGTATTATTTGGAATCCAGAAAGCAACCGATATATCGGAACACTAGAAGTCAAAGGCTTTGAAATCCAAGTCGAAGGCCAAGCCGGACAAGAAGCTGATGTCCTGATCCTAGGATGCAATTTCCTTGACCAATATCAACCATGGTCATGGAAAGCAAATGGAATGGAAATCTCAATCGGCGGAAGAAGGTTGATGATCCAATGACAAGCTGATGGGACGCGCGCGCCCGTCGCCTGGCGCGCGGTATCAAAATAATTTTGTGTATGCCCTAGACGGACAATACACGCTCCTATTGCTCGCAACCAAAGAACAGTTTTAGCAGCAAGTATAGGGTCGATCCCACGGAGAGTGAGGAACTACTTTACTCTTCGGGTGCACAAATTGAGTTGTCACGGTCTCAACCTGTTTATCTGCACAAGTAAACTTAAACAAAGATCAAATATAACAAGGGGTAAGGTTTACGGTTAGGTCATAACTGTTGTCAATATTTATTTCGGTCATAGACATACTAATGATCCGTCCATGATCCATATAGACTCAAGGCGTGGCCCAAAGACATTGGGGCGTTTCAAGAGGCTATACTTCACATTTAGGATGGTTGAGTCCATTGCGATCACTTGGTCCGAAGGTCACACAATCCCCGGTCACAAGGCAGTGCTTCACTCCTCCTTAGATAGTAGTCATACCCGTTACTCACCAAGTATGACCCTCACCAACCTTCTCTCCCGAGGTCCCCAACTCTGCACTTTGAGTGACACATGCCTCCTGGACACAACCATTTCCGGCTTTGTCAGCCGACCAGTCATAGATATGCTACGGCGCCGAGATTGCTTTCCTCGTTTGATAACCATGGCTTTATGCCTCGTCACAGTTGATGGATAGTCTCTAGAGAAGCCCAGGACTGAGGAAGGATAGTGTATCCCATCAATCCTTTCCCCACCTTCCGGATCTACAACGCCTTTTGTTGACGCTGCTCAGCTACTCGGTCTTGGGTATACCGGTTGTCACGCCCTGGTATACCCTGGCCTTTGCTTGACACGGACAGCGTTTTACCGAACGGAGATCACCCGTTAGGCCCCTACTGTCCATGGTTTGGCACAGAACCGTCTGGAACCACGAGACTCAACCGAAAGAACAAATGCCTCACGAATGTTTACATAGTGACAACAATTATTTCCACCCCTTAAACCTCACCAAGGGAACTACTCACACATAATGGAAAACATAAATGCAAAATAAAATGAACACATGAATGAAAGAAAATTTGAAATACTTGATATAAAAATACCTAAGGCAACAACCTTGGCTTTGTTCGTCACAACGGAAAACAAATAAAGTGTTTGGTGCGAAAAATGTAAAATGACAAAGTAAATTATTTTCTTGGTGAACTAACAAAAGTCTAAGTCTAGAAGAGCACTAAAAACTGACGTGTAAGTGTAAAAATTCGTTCATCCCCCTAAAACTGCCCTTTGCCAGCCACACATGTTGAAGTTTATATAGCAATTCGGTAAACCCTAGCCGGCAGACCAAATCTGGCAGATTATTTCCTTCCATATTTAGCTTGATCCTTGATTTGATTTGATAGATAATGGATCTCCAGCGGATTTGGGGTTGATTCCACATTATTCCAGATCCTTCCATTGCTAGAATTCGCCAGAATCTTCTGGGCAATCTCCTCCACACGTCTTTCCATATATAGCTCCAGCTGCTGACTGCTGTAGACGGGAATGGTCATACTAGCTTCTTTCTTCGGTTGGCCTCATACCAGGTGGTACACTTCGAACGTTCCCGCGCCTCGAATGGTTCTGAGGGGTACTTCGTCGAGCTCTCTTCCTGGTTCATATATAGCTCATCTGTTCTGACTGCGACTGCTGTTATGGCCTTACCAACTGCTTCCTTCGGTTAGCCTCACACCAGGTGGTACACTTCGGAGATTCCCGCGCCTCGAATGGTTCTGAGGGGTACTTCGCCGAGCTCTCTTCCTGGTAAGTTTCACTTCTGGAAGCTTGGATAATTTTGGTCCGGTAATGCCCATTCTGACCATATTTCATGCATATGCCCTTTTCCGAGGTTCATCCTCCTGAATACCTGTTTTCTCTCCAAGACGACTCAAACAAAACAAAAGAAAGAGAAAAAATAGGGCCAAATGGCCCAAAAGTCGAAGACGCATCACACCTACACACTTAAACCATACTTGCCCTCAAGTATGCAGATGGATTCACAAAAGACACCAACGAAAAAAGAGGAAAGAAAAGAAATAAAGACTCAAGACACGAAACTGCACAGTTATCAGTTCAGATCAAACATGCATGCATCATCCGTAATGTCGTACCGCAAACCATTGAGCAGAAAAATCACATGTAGAGATAGCAGTTTCTCTCACACACTCAAGTGTATGGCTAAGTGTATACTCTCATACTATGCTGCATTAGCTCACCTATAGGCTTGATCACGGATTCATAGCAAGTGTTCAAATTGGTATAATTCATCAAAGGGTCTTTTAAAGGTTGCAGTGGGGCATACAGAGTGGAGGTAAGAATTTCTGGATAAGTAGCTTAAAACTTGGTTCCAGTCATACCGACCTATCTTCTTCAGTAATGGCACACCCACTTCATTTTCTCCCATTATTTTTCGTTGGGATTGATTTAACTTCTTCAATTCAAGCAAATTTATTGTTTCATTTTTGTGCCCAGACCTTCCTTTCTCAAGTTATGCTTTTTCACTTTGAGCAATAAACTTCCCTTTATCTTTTGCATGGTGTGGAAGGCACACCTTTTCATCCATTTCAATTCAAGGGCTTACAAAAGAATTTCATTCGGCTCAAAGTGGTTTAGCAAAGGTTTATCATTTAAAGCTCAAGGAAATAATTCTAGGGCTCTAGATTGAAGAAAATTGCCCTAATCATGTAAATTATACCAACTAGCTAAAATCCATAAACAAGTTCTGGGGTTACCAAGCAGCATAGTCACACAGAAAATAAATGCAGTTTTGGCTCAAATCTCACAGGTGGGAGTATTCAGTATGCTCACTACTGCTATCATGTGATCATGCTCATCATACCAACAAACCAGTCAAACCAAATAGCACGCATGAATCACCAATACCAACAACATGTGCAGACAAACTCTAACTCAAGACTCACAAGAAAAAACAAAGACTACTAGGGAGAGAAAACTTATTCGTGGAGTGTGAGGACTTGGTGGAATGCATCCAAAATGTCCAACAAAATTTCCTTGATATCAGTATGACGTTGAGATCATGTGTAGCAGCTATGAAGTGGTGGAGAGTGGGCGAATGAATTTCCCGATCCTTCAAAATGCAAAGGTCTTGCCAGTCGGGCAGACCCTGACCAATCATACTGCTGATGCGGTAATCCCTTGACCACCTACTATATCTCCACCGGCCCCACCTACACACTTTGCTTCGCAAAGTGGGTTTTGATCTTCGATGCATAGGATTCAGCTCAACTCATCTGCATGGTTAGTCCTCCAAGAAACACAAAACACAGGGAAAATAAAAGAAACATGAAATAAAGCAGTAATGGTCATACCAACGACCTTATTCTGGGTTGCCTCCCAGTCAGCGCTCTTGTTTATTGTCTTGAGCTCGACGTTGTCCATCCCTACATAAGTTGGATCAGGTTGGGCTTCAAGTTCAGGTCAGCCGGGATTGCCAGCTGACGTATGGTCTGCGGGGCGGCAGTTGCTATCCCACGTCTCGCCGTACCGCGTCTCACAGTAAGCGGAAGATGAAAAATGAAGAGTAAAATTATTGCGCGTCACTCACCGGCAATGGCGCCAATTTGATGGGACGCGCGCGCCCGTCGCCCGGAGCGCGGTATCAAAATAATTTTATGTATGCCCTAGACGGACAATACACGCTCCTATTGCTCGCAACCAAAGAACAGTTTTAGCAGCAAGTATAGGGTCGATCCCACGGAGAGTGAGGAACTACTTTACTCTTCGGGTGCACAAATTGAGTTGTCACGGTCTCAACCTGTTTATCTGCACAAGTAAACTTAAACAAAGATCAAATATAACATGGGGTAAGGTTTACGGTTAGGTCATAACTGTTGTCAATATTTATTTCGGTCATAGGCATACTGATGATCCGTCCATGATCCATATAGACTCAAGGCGTGGCCCAAAGACATTGGGGCGTTTCAAGAGGCTATACTTCACATTTAGGATGGTTGAGTCCATTGCGATCACTTGGTCCGAAGGTCACACAATCCCCGGTCAAAAGGCAGTGCTTCACTCCTCCTTAGATAGTAGTCATACCCGTTACTCACCAAGTATGACCCTCACCAACCTTCTCTCCCGAGGTCCCCAACTCTGCACTTTGAGTGACACATGCCTCCTGGACACAACCATTTCCGGCTTTGTCAGCCGACCAGTCATAGACATGCTACGGCGCCGAGATTGCTTTCCTCGTTTGATAACCATGGCTTTATGCCTCGTCACAGTTGATGGATAGTCTCTAGGGAAGCCCAAGACTGAGGAAGGATAGTGTATCCCATCAATCCTTTCCCCACCTTCCGGATCTACAACGCCTTTTGTTGACGCTGCTCAGCTACTCGGTCTTGGGTATACCGGTTGTCACGCCCTGGTATACCTTGGCCTTTGCTTGACACGGACAGCGTTTTACCGAACGGAGATCACCCGTTAGGCCCCTACTGTCCATGGTTTGGCACAGAACCGTCTGGAACCACGAGACTCAACCGAAAGAACAAATGCCTCACGAATGTTTACATATTGACAACAATTATTTCCACCCCTTAAACCTCACCAAGGGAACTACTCACACATAATGGAAAACATAAATGCAAAATAAAATGAACACATGAATGAAAGGAAATTTGAAATACTTGATATAAAAATACCTAAGGCAACAACTTTGGCATAAATTCCATCTTCCACCCAACTACATCACCATAATCACCACAACTCAAGGGATTTAATCATCACAAAACAGAACTAAACACTCTTTTATGCTCTCCATTTATTTCCAACACACAAAGTCGATTTTCAAACAAATATCTCAATATACACTTGACTCTATACTTTTTTTTTTCTCTTTTTTTTTCTTTTCTCTCTCTTTTTTTTTCTTTTTTTTTTTCTTTTTTTTTCACAACTTTTCTAGAGCTTATAAGACTAAATAGTAGCTCAATACCATCCCTTCTTTTTCACAACCCACTATGAATATTCACCACACGAAGATCCCCATATACTTCATCACCCCCTATCATCCGGCTAAAGAATAAAAGCTAAATATGCTCAAAGTGGATAACAAAGGATAATTTTTTTTTCAAGGATAGTGTTTGGGAAAAATTGTGGCTAACAAAAGATGGCCTAAAATCATCTCATAATCCCGAGCACAACAGCAACCTCGACATTGAAACCATGGCAAGTTCTAGAAGATCACCACATGCAATGACAAAACTCACAACAAAGAATAAACTGTGCATGATAAACAGTTATAGCTCAAATCCTCACAGGTTTATTCAACGTCCAAAAGTTAAGGTCAAAATCACTCTAGAATTATGCAAATTAGTTCCAATTATACTTAAATCATCAAAGAAAATCAAATTCCAATTTTTTTTCATAGAAATCATCATTGGCATTTCACCAGAAATCTAATGGAGCAATAATCATCTCAAAAACAATCACACACCACCAACCAAGCAGGATAAAACAAGAAAGCTAACAAAAAGATAAAAGTGATACACATATCTACTCTCACCCCCCTCCCCCAAACTTATTACAGAACATAAGTTCGAAAATAAGTTTAGAGGGATGATGATATGTGTGTCACTACTCACAGAAAAAACATGCTCCATGGTGGTGGTATGAACCAAGCGCGAGTTCCCGCATCTTCCAAGCTCAACGCTGCACTAAAAACCTCAAAACAAAGAAAACAAAGAAAACAAAGAAACAAAAAGAAACTAAACAAAAGGAAAACAAAACAAAGAAAAACAGTTGGGTTACCTCCCAACAAGTGCTTAATTTAACGTCTAGAGCTCGACGATACCTTACGGTCTCAATGAACATCAAACGCCGCGGGCGTGACAGATTGCCTAACACGAACAGAGACAGAGGACTCATGCGCATCATCTGCATGAAAGATAACGCTTCCATTGGGCACATCTATCATAGCCCTCCCCGTAGCTAAGAATGATCGACCAAGAATCAATGGCGGATTTGTATCTTCAGGAATATCGAGGACCAAGAAATCCGTAGGGAAGACGAGCTTGTCAACCTTCACAAAGATGTCGTCAAGCTTTCCTCTCGGCTTCACTCTTGATCTATCCGCCATCTGAATCTCCATTGAGGTCGGCTTGAGATCTCCAATTCCCAACCGCTTGAAAACAGAGATGGGCATCACATTGACACTAGCTCCTAAATCGCAAAGAGCCTTGGGAAAGAGCTCTCCTCCAATCTCGCACTCAATGGTGAATCTACCCGGATTTTTCTTCTTCGAAAGTAGCTTCATTGGCAGCTCAGTGCCCACAGCTGTCGCCTGCGAGATTTTCCTATCCTCATGACCCATCTTCTTGGTGTGAACGACTGCCTTTTTTTCTTTATCATTGGGATCCTGCAATTGTGAGAGAATTTGAGGCTGTGCACGTCGGTCCGATTCTTCAAGTAGTCTCTCTAGCTCATCCACTCTGCGTCTATGCTCTGTCTCCTCGGGATTGGCAATTTTTTTCTCATTCTTGCAATGGGGGATCTCCAGCTTGATTTCCTTGGCATCCTTGCCGTCCCTTTGCTCTGGCTGATCCCGCTGCTCTGGCCCGCTTCTCACTTGAATTGCGTTACACTTTTTGCTCGGCTTCTCAGCACATTGCTCTTCAAGCACCTTCCTCTTCATCAGCCTACGGGGAAGTGGACCCTTTGGAAAGTATTCCCTAAGTGGAACAGGAGCCTTGTGTGGTTCCTCAATCAGAGATTCATGCTCCTTGATCGTCTCCTCACAGTTTGCCAGGAAAAATTCAATCGCTTCCTCATCTTCAGGAGACACAGTGTCATCGAAAATCGCATTGCATTTGCTCTTTGGATTGACATTAGTGTTGCTCGGGAATTGGCTCGACTTGTGCTGCGCGGCTGCTTGGTTGGCAATCTGACCAATTTGAGTCTCCAACATCTGCACTTGCTTGGACAGTGCTGAGAAATTTTTTTCAATATGACCCACTTGGAACTTCAAATTGGTCATTCTTGTATTAACAGTTGTCTTCATACTAGACATCTATGTTAACATCTGCTGCATCATATCCAACATTTGAAATTGAATTTGCTCAATAGTTGCCATCGTATGCAGTGCCTGAAAAAAAATGAGAAATAAAAAAAAATAAAAATAAAAAGAAACAGTAAATGCCTGAAGTACTACCTAGTCCTATCGGAAATATTAAAGCAACTTCTAATCAATCCCCGACAACGGCGCCAAAAAGTTGATCACTATTTTATTAGCAACAAATTACCGCAACTAACACGGTGCAATTGTAGCACAAATTGGTAACCAAGTATCGTATCCACAGGGACTGACACAACGAAACTACTTTAGCTATTTCCTAAACAGACTCTCACAGTATGCAGGTAAACGAAAGCAGTAAGGTTTAATTAACTTATACTAAAACGCAATTAACAATAATTAAAAATACGTAGGAAAATTCGAATATTAAAAGACAACTGATCCTAGGGTAGTAAATTCATTAACTAAATCTATGCAATTAATCTATTAATCCTATGTACCAGTTTAATCCAGTTATGATGAGAGATCACTTAATTAATCAATCACTCTCGCTAGAGCAGCAACGATCGTAGATTAGTAAATTATCTATCTCCGTTAGGTCTCAAGAAAATCTACTAACTCCCAATAGCTCCTAAGAATAGCTCCCTATGATCCACCTATCTCCGCTAGGTCTCAAGGTTAAAATCATATCATACATTCCTGAATCCGCTAAACAGTTATCTCCGCTAGGTCTCAAACCGAATAGCTAAACATGCAAACTATTGATCAGATAATTCACAAGAAATTAAGCACCAGGAATTATGAATCATAAACTGGAAGGCACAAAGATATTAACAAATAAATCACATAAATTCAATCAACTATTTACAAACCCTAGAATCAGCTAAACGAAACTAGCCAGACATACTGAAATAAAACATAAACATAATTAAAAAGTACACAATTGAAAGAACTGAATTAAATAAAATTGAAAGAATGATCTTGAATCTTCAATCTTGTGGAAATCCAATCCAAGCTCTAAAAACTGGAATGCAATAAAAATCTAAAGCTATAAAACTGAAAAACTAAAGTTGGGAACTGAAAAAGAAACCCAAAATAGGTCAAAAGAAGACCTATTTATAGTACCAGGGTAAAATACAGAGTTTGAGCTCGAAAAGGACTTGAAAAACGCATAAAAAACGCAAAAACACGGAGGCGCGGCGGTCTGGCGGCGATCGGACGACGCTCACCGCGCGGGCGCCGCTGGCGCCGAAAACTCGGCGGGCTGCCCGGCGGTCGCCGGCCGGTCGCCGGCTCCTTCCCAAAAATCCTTCTTCGGGCGGCAGTCGCCGCGGGGTCGCCGCCGTTTCACTACTGCGCGCGACTTTCTTGTTTTGGTCATACCTTTCTCGTCCGAACTCCGATTTATGATCCGTTTGTGCTCACGAACTTGTATCGAGACGATCTACAACTTCTATTTCAGATAAGTTTTCCAAATTCGAACTCAATAAACCTGAAATTTCCTTCAAAGTTCGAGTAAGAATCATGTTTCAAAAGATAAAGCAAAGTAAGCATAAAACAATCATCCAACACTCAGTTTCCTATAAAATTGACATCATATGAACACTAAAACCATGGAAACATGAGTGTTATCACACATGAATGAAAGGAAATTTGAAATACTTGATATAAAAATACCTAAGGCAACAACCTTGGCTTTGTTCGTCACAACGGAAAACAAATAAAGTGTTTGGTGCGAAAAATGTAAAATGACAAAGTAAATTATTTTCTTGGTGAACTAACAAAAGTCTAAGTCTAGAAGAGCACTAAAAACTGATGTGTAAGTGTAAAAATTCGTTCATCCCCCTAAAACTACCCGCTGCCAGCCACACATGTTGAAGTTTATATAGCAATTCGGTAAACCCTAGCCGGCAGACCAAATCTGGCAGATTATTTCCTTCCATATTTAGCTTGATCCTTGATTTGATTTGATAGATAATGGATCTCCAGCGGATTTGGGGTTGATTCCACATTATTCCAAATCCTTCCATTGCTAGAATTTGCCAGAATCTTCTGGGCAATCTCCTCCACACGTCTTTCCATATATAGCTCCAGCTGCTGACTGCTGTAGACGGGAATGGTCATACTAGCTTCTTTCTTCGGTTGGCCTCATACCAGGTGGTACACTTCGAACGTTCCCGCGCCTCGAATGGTTCTGAGGGGTACTTCGTCGAGCTCTCTTCCTGGTTCATATATAGCTCATCTGTTCTGACTGCGACTGTTGTTATGGCCTTACCAACTGCTTCCTTCGGTTAGCCTCACACCAGGTGGTACACTTCGGAGATTCCCGCGCCTCGAATTGTTCTGAGGGGTACTTCGCCGAGCTCTCTTCCTGGTAAGTTTCACTTCTGGAAGCTTGGATAATTTTGGTCCGGTAATGCCCATTCTGACCATATTTCATGCATATGCCCTTTTCCGAGGTTCATCCTCCTGAATACCTGTTTTCTCCCCAAGACGACTCAAACAAAACAAAAGAAAGAGAAAAAATAGGGCCAAATGGCCCAAAAGTCGAAGACGCATCACAAGCCCATTCTCGATATACATCTCAGTAGGGATGTTATACGAGAAGTTCAAAGCAGAGTATTTTGCTGCTTATGTAGATTCAGGAGCAGGAATCTATACAACAAAAAGATGAGTCTTTCCAGCAGAAGTTGAAGAAGAACTGCCTCGAATTGCAGGAAGGGATTTCTCAAAGAAAATTTTACTCTTATCAAAGGGAGTAAAACAGACGGAAATATTGATTGGCGGAGCAGGACAAACACCTTGGTACAAGGTTAAGACGCCACCAATCTATTTCCATGATACCGGAGCAGACATTTTGTTCGAGAACAATTTTCTGCAGACCTTCAAGAGATATACGCAGGACAATGAAGCCAGGAGGCTAGTGTTCACAACCAATTGTGACCACAAAATCATTGTGCAATGGCTCGAATGGGCTTTTAATCGATCGATGCCAGTCAAATTCCGCAGCAAGCGTGGTGATGATGACAGACTCCGGAGACCACAAATGAAGGATCAACGGAGATTCAGAGATGTGCTACTCAAATGCAGGGCTAAGGGATTCCCAGATCTCTCCGAAGAGGAAACACAAATCCTCAAAGTCTCCTTAATATCACACAAAGATATTAGGAAAGAAGAACATGTGTCCATTGCCGATGTCAAAAGAAGGATCCAGAAGTGTTACCGTGAGAATCCTTTGGCATGGTGGGACAAGAACCAACTCAAAGCAACCTTGAAAGTTAAAACTGGAAAGGAGCATGAGTTTGTAAGGTTCAGACCTATCCTGATGAACACCCAAGATCAACAGGATATGAGGAGTATAATCAAGGAACATCTTGATTTAAAGTTGATCGAACCAGGGAATTCGCCTTACAGCAGTCCCGGATTTCTAGTAAGAAATCATGGGGAGATCAAACGAGAAAAGCCAAGATTGGTCATTAATTACAAAGGAATTAATGATATTCTTGAGTTCGATGGATACTTCATCCCGAGTAGAGAACACCTTATCAACTGCATTAGAAGTGCAAAGGTATTCTCAAAGTTTGATTGCAAATCAGAGTTCTACCAGATTCGCATGGAGGAAGGGAGTAAGAAGTTCACAGCCTTCTCAACTCCACAGGGACATTATGTCTGGAATGTCATGCCAATGGGGTTAGCTAACGCGCCTCAGATATTCCAAAGGAAGATGGATAATCTCTTCAAAGATTATTCTTCATTCATGTTTGTTTATATTGATGATATACTTATTGCATCAAAAAACATTCATGAACATGTTAGGCATCTGGAGATCTTTGCGGATGTTTGTCAACAAGAAGGATTGGTGCTGTCTGAAAAGAAGGCAGTCGTGGCCACCCAGAAGATGGAGTTTCTGGGAATCGAGATCGATGAGTCTGGAATCATTCTACAAGATCATATTGTGGAAAAAATTCAGAATTTTCCAGAAGATCTCAAAGAAAAGAAGCAGCTCCAAAGCTTTCTCGGAGTTGTCAACTTTGCAGGGATGTTTATCAAAAACCTTGCAGAACACAGAAAAGTCTTCAGTCCACTACTGAAGAAAGATGTTCCATTCATATGGAAGGAGGAACATCGGGAGGCCATGAAGAAGTTGAAGGAGATTTGCAAAAATCTCCCAAAACTTTCAATACCACAGGATTAGGACGATCTAGTTCTCTACACTGACGCGAGTGATTATTGGTGGGCAGCCATGCTTACTAAAATTACTCCGAATGGAGAGGAACCATGCAGATACTGTAGCGGTCTCTTTTTCGACAATGAGGCTGTGCGATGGCACATCAACGAGAAAGAATTCTACGCAGTTAGAAAGGCATTTAAAAAATGGCCATTATTTCTACTTGCTAAAAAATTCATTTTGAAAGTCGATAACACTAATGTTAAGGCTTTCTTAACCAGAAGAATAGAGTCTAAACCTGAAAAGGCTAGATTACTTAGATGGCAAGCTGAATGCCAATATTATGATTTTGATATTGTCATTCTGAAATCTGATGATAACGTTCTTGCAGATTTCTTAACAAGGGATGAAGCCAACTGAGGTTGACGCCATCATGGATAACCAGAGGCAGCTCCTGGAAAATCTGGAGATGCTACAACAAGAATGGCAAGAGTGCTTACTCCATGCCAAACAAGCAGGAAGGATACAAACGGATGATGAATACAAAGTGTCTAACCGTATACGAGAATGTCTCAAAAAGATGCTAAGTCTTAATGAGGCAACCCACAAGCCGCTCCTGCGCAGGATCATGGCTCCCATGATTGAAGCAGGCATTACCGTACCGGCCGGATTACCGGTAGCAGGGGATTCTAGTACCCCTAGCACAAGTTCTGAGGCTAAGGTGTCAAAACCAGATCCTCAAGAAAAAGATGTTGCTAAGGCTTCACCGCCCGAACCAACATGTCAACCCTCCACCTCTGGGGAAAAAGAGGGAGAGATCAGTCTTAGGCCATTGACTGGAAAATCTAAGATTGATATTAACATTATTGAAATTTCTCCTGTGTGGCAGATGTACCAGTCCAGGTGGGAGAAACTCAATACCAGAAAGGGACTTAATCCGGGATATTGCTAGGTTGATATTGCAGGAAAATATCCTCGTGTTTGGATGACCACCGGAGCCAATCCACAGGAGGTCAAGGAGTGGTATGAATTCGGGGCATTAGCCTCAGTTTATACTATATCACCAGCATTCAGCGAAATCAAGGGTCTGCCAAGATGGATCCAAGAGACCGTTTATGATGCTTGGTCGAACAACCCATCCCTTAACATGGGAGATGTTCTGGAACTGTATTTTCTCAGTGCGGCACCAGAGCCAGCAGGAAAAGGGAATCACGAAGCTTTTCATTTCATTAAGCTTCGGAGACCCGACACGAAGGCCTTGAACCGAATTAAGGTACCAGATCACCAAATCTCTATCGTCACCACCTTTTCTGAGGATCAGATCTCTACAAGGCGTGCATGGGGACTATGGGTCTGTCTCATGGAGATGGACAAAGTAAAGTTTAAATTCAAGTTCTCTCACAATTCAGGACTTGGAACGTTCTTGTTGAATACTATGACAGGAACAACTACGAGCTTCGCCGAGAAAGCCTTTGAAAAAAAAGGCAAACACTCTGGCGTAACAAGATACCGGGGAGCAAAGAGACTCGTCGCAAGTTCTGTAATATGGCTCATCTAGGCCATTGGAATGAGCACAGGTCAGATGCTGAATAAGTTTTCGATTGAACAATTTTACGAATCTTCTTTTCGATGAAAGGATTTACGCATCTTAGTGGTCGTAGTTCTCTTCTTTATTGGTATATGCGGTCAAGCAGGCCACGTGGATTGGCCAGGGCCTTCTTCGGCAAATGAGACCTCGATCCCGAAGCCTTCGGAGTATCTTTTTGATAGGCGCCTCCATTTGTATGGGGAATTCGCTGTCTGACTTCGGGAGTTGGGAGAGATCAGAAATCAGCGACCGGCATTAGCACACCAGCAACCTTCACGATGAATTGTCGGGTAGCGAGCGATGGTCCGTTAGCGTCTGCATGGCCTTTTATGGGGCCCGATCCCGAGAAAAAGTATTGTTCTTTGCCCAATATCCGGCACCAGAGCCCAATCTTAGCATCACATCTGCGCAGAATGTCCTGCGCAGAATGTCCTACGCAGAAAGAACCGGAGTTCGAAAAAGGCTTCCTACCAAAGCCTAACAAGAAAAAATTCAGGTCCGACGAGTACGAGGAGCACAGGACTCCACGTGGAAGAGCACCTCGGGCACCAAAAAAGTAAGATGCCCGAAAAAGAAAAGGGAGTCATGTGACTCAAAACAGGAGGACCACCCACTAAAGAAAAAATGACGAAAGTGGGTGGAAAATAATACAGGCCAACTACCCACTGACAGAAGTGGGTAATTCTACAGAAGCTCCACTCATCAAAAGAAGACAAAGGATGGTGGAAAAGTTGCAGGCTGGCCCCTCACAGCATTATCAATGGAATAATGAAGTATGGGACCAGGAAAAGCACCACTCACCGAAAGCAGGAGACAAGATTGAGTGGAAGATAAAGCAGCTGGACCTCACCAACCATTATCACAAAAGGATAAAGGAAGGTTCAACTCCATGTGAAGGCACTAACTAGTGTCAGCAATCATGGCCGACAAAAGAAGGTGGCCGTCACCATCCAAGTTAGCTGGCCACGAAGAAGGAATCCAAGGCCAACTATCAAGCAATGATAGAGGGGATCAGACCTCTATAAAAGCCCGAGCTCTGGAGAGAAGAGATCATCGAAAAATTTCACAACTCTTTCACACACCACACTCTCTCTCTAGAAAATTATCTTTGTAATTTTAAATTTTAGTTTTCAAAGTTTTTCGTTTTAAGTTTTTAGTTCTTTTAATTTATGTATACAAGGATTAGCTACCATGAGTAGCTAAACAAGTTAGTCTCCTCCCTTAGGGAGAATTTTATGAAATAAATTAAGTATTTTATAATTCCTCTATAAACACTTCGTTTTACCCAACTTTCCGGTTTAGTAAAAAAATTTCTTTCATTTTTCAACAAAAATATTCAACGTCGAAACACAATGAAGGAGGAAGGTTGCAACCATCTCTTGCGAGTGCGTGGTTGGACAAAGCCTGGAGGGCGGAAGGTCCGTAAAACGCAACAATGACTGACTCCTGAAGGTGACCATTCGGCGAAAGGTATAATGTTGATTTATGCTTAGAATAATCTTGAAGTGTTACGGAAGCATGTTGGGCCATTTGCTTTGTATTTTGTAATAACAAAAGATATCTATTTTATTTGGGGTCATTCTATGCATTTTGGTTTTTGGAGGGGTTGATTTCTAATAACTTGAAAATTGGATTGATAAGTTTGCTACAATCAAAAGAGTTGATGTATTATTTTGCGAAGCTTGAAAGCTCATGGGAAAAATGAGAATCGGTTCGAAGTTGGTGTATTTTCTTATCAATTACCCTTTCTCAAAAATCTATAATATATTAAAGTTTCAACTCTCAATTGGAAATCAAATTCAAAATTGAATATGAAACTTGTGATTATAATAAAATTGAAGGTTTATTTATAAGTTATATCTCCTTTATTTTTATTTTTTTAATGGGATAATTGCGTGAAAATACACAAACTTTGTCAAAAATCCATATTTGACGCGAAGTTAGGATTTTACATTTTAATACACCAACTTTCGTTGTTGTCCAAATTTGACACGACTTAATTCTTAAAAATTAAAAAATAACCGCTTTTTGTAAATAATTATACAAAGACTCACTTATGTTATTATTTGGGACATTTAAACCAAAACAAGATATTTCCTTATGATGTTTTCTTTTAATCTTTGATCCGCGCCTAAAATGGTTTAAAAGAAAACATCATAAGGAAATATCTTGTTTTGGTTTAAATGTCCCAAACTATAACATAAGTGGGTCTTTGTATAATTATTTACAAATAGGGGTTGTTTTTTGAATTTTTAAGAATTAAGTCGTGTCAAATTTGGACAACAACGAAAGTTGGTGTATTAAAATGTAAAATCCTAACTTCGCGTCAAATATGGATTTTTGGCAAAGTTTGTGTATTTAGGTGCAATTTTCCCTTTTTTAATTTCTTGTTTTTTTCTTTTTCTCTAAAATTGTGAAATTTGATAAATTATAAAATATTTGATATGCATATCAAATTAAAGATCGTGATAAGTGCTTTAATTTGATATATATTATTTTTAAAATATAAAAATTATATTCTATCCATTCCACTAAAATATATACTAATCTGCCATTTTAGTCCATGCACAAAAAGATGTCCTAATATATTTTTAACAATAATTGGTAGGTCTCTCTCTTCTTACTAACTTGTGGGCTCATTTCTCGACTGACCAACTTGATTAACTTTTTTCACTTTTCTATATTAGGTTAATTGTTATTTATGGTCCAAACTTGGGAATCATTTGTAAATATGACCCGAACATTAAACAATATTAAAAAATAGCCTAAACTTTGAACTCATTTGCAAAAATGGCCTGAACTTTGAAAAATACAAAAAAATAGACTGAACTTTGAAATCATTTATAAAAATGGCCTGAACTTTGGAGTCATTTGTAAAAATGACATTAACTTTAAAAAATACAAAAAAATGGCATGAACTTTGAAGTAATTTGTAAAAACGGCACGAACTATATTAATACAAAAAAATGACTCAATTTTAATCAAATGTATAAAAATGGCATGAGCTTACACTTTCTGAATCAAATTATGACAACGTGGAAAGTCCGACATTGACGTGAAAATTATATGAAAATTGTAAATTCACTTGGAATATTTATAATAAAGTATGATAATTAATTCTCTTGTCATAAGAATTTTTCTCTCGTACAAATAATTAAAGTATGATATTAACGAAAGATCGAACCATTTTAGATTTTTTAAAATTCTGGTCATTTTTACAAATCTTCATAATTTAAATTATTTTTTGTATTTTTTTAAGTTCAGACCATTTTCACAAATTTTCAAAATTCAAATTATTTTTGTATTTTTTTTAAATTCGTGTTATTTTTACAAATGACTTTAAAGTTTGGCTATTTTTACAAATGACTTCAAAGTTCATGTCATTTTCTGTATTTTTTTAAAGTTCATGTCCTTTTTAGAAATGATTTTAAAGTTCAGGCCATTTTTATAAATGACTACAAAGTTCATGTCATTTTTCTGTATTTTTAAAGTCCGGGTCATTTTTACAAATGAATTCAAAATCCAGGCTATTGTTTTGTATTTTTTAAAGTTCGGGCCATATTTACAAATGGCTCAAAAGTTCGGGCCATAAACTACAATAAACCCTTCTATATTTGTGGGTCATTTTCTTCACTCACTAAATAAACAATATAAGTTTTTTAAAACTTGTGTCGCCCTCCTTTAGGACATCTTTTTGTGGATGGATGTAATATTTATTTAAAGATTAAAACTTAAGAAAAATCTCTCTCCCCTATCCATTGTTTTAATAAATCTATTTTTAGTTCTTTCTTTTGCTTTCATTTTTTCTTTTAACTTTTCTTATTTTTTTTTCTTTTCATAATATTAATTTTTATATTGTGAATTCTTCTTTACTTTTATATTAAACTCAAATATATTTAGCTAAAATTATACTTCCTCTGTCCCTCAAACATCATCCTCTCTTTTCGGGATGAGATCCAGTGTCCCACAATTTTATGTGTGCCACTGTGTCCCATTCTTATATCTATTATTTTAAAAATATTTTTTATAAAAATAAAAATTTATTATGATACTATGAATTATATTTAATTTTTATTTTAAAAAATTAAATTTTTTAAAAAGTATATACCATGACTTTGAATTTATCAACCTATTATTAACTAATAAAAGTGAAATTAAATGATAAAAAATAATTATATACCCTAGATTGATAGAATAAACCCTAGTTAATAATCACAAAATTAAACTAAAACATATAAAGTTGAAATTGAAGAAAAAATATATAAGAAAATAAATAAAATTGAAAGTGAGACACAAAGTGGGACATAAAGTGTGGTACACTGAATCTCATTCCCTCTCTTTTCATTTTGGTTCGTTTCCAAAATATCTTCCTAATCTATTTTTGGAAACAATTTCACTAACTATTACCCTTACAATCTTCACATTTTCTGAGACCCATGATCCACTCATCAAATAGACAACTAACTTTTAATAAAACTCGTATAACCATTCCTTAGGATGATATTTGAGAGACGGAGGGAATAATATTTATTATTATATTTATAATTTTTTGTATAATAATTTCAATTATATATAATAAAATATAAAAATATTTTTCGTGCGTTCACGAGTGCAACTGCTAGTATAATTAACTTGGCGTGCATATTCATTAATTGCTTCTCTGTTCCGGTTGTGCTTAGTTACGTGCTTTTTGATGTTTGTTGTTTGTGCCAAAAGATTTGGAATTGTTGATGGATGCTCTGCCTAAATGAAATTGTTAGCGTTTGTAGATGCTTGTGTGGATTTATGATTTTTTTGTGGTATTTTGGATGCTGAGTGATTCTTCGCTTAGTTGTGAGTGTTTTTGTTGTACTTACATATTTTGATTTTTAGTTCGAGCAGCTCACATAATGATGAAGTTCTTTTTGAGATTCCGGGGATGAGAGTGTGCAGTTCCTATTTAAGACGAGTTTGGTTGCGCAGTTTTAATACCCCGGCTATTACTATAAAAAAAGCATTCCGGTTTATTTTCATAATTAATAAATTTATATGATAAATAATAATTCTGTAAAGCTTCTGCATAATTTCCTTCGGATTGAGCTGACATCCGTTACGGTCGCCATTCAATTAAAAGAATCTCCGTTCCAGAACCGTACGTGAGATTTTCACCTCATACGGCTCCTCCCTTATGTGCATAAGGAGAATATACATGAAATCAAAAAGATGAAAATATTCTCATTATGGACTGAGCGGGATGAGTCACTTCAAAAAGAAAGACCGATCCGCCTATAAAGATCAAAGGCGGTGCTTATTGTCCAATTTTCTTCAAACCCAACCCAATCAAACTAAAATAAATTCAAAAATGATGTTTAATTTAATTTTAATTATAAATTATAGTTAATTTCATTTAGAAATATAGAAATATTTTTAATGATTCCCTATACGTGGAATCTTTGAAAAAGTAGGAAATCGTTTAATTTATCTTATTAAGTCACTTGAAGATGCAGATTCCAAAACTTATTCGTTTATATATTATTTCCATATATATCTATATATTATAGATATAGATTTCTTTTTTCTTTCTATTATCTATTTTATATATATTCTATTAGTTTATATATATTCTATATAGTCTGTTAAATATGTTAAAAATGTTGTCTTGCTAGGATTTTTTCAGAAAAATATTGTTTCATGTATTATATATTCATATATAGAAGAAAAAGTGTAGATTGCGATGTCTATGGACAGCTGAACCGATGACTATTCATGATTCCGTAATTGAATCAATTCCATACCGGTTCCAAATTAGAGGAATGTTATGGTAAAACTTCGTTTGAAACGATGTGGTAGAAAGCAACGTGCGACTTGAAGGACACAACCCGTTGTGGATTTTTACATCCACCATTTTCGATTTGTCTAGAAATGAGGTGCTCTTGGCTCGACATTGTTTGTTCTGTTACACTGGAACCCTTCGTTTTTTGTCGGGTTGTAAATAGTTCATGATGGAGTGTCACGACCGAACCTAATTAAGGATAATTAAGCCGGGAAACCGTGACTAATGGAGGGAGATTAGAAGCGGGGTAGAAAGGGGATAATCAAACAAGGAAAGATCGCATTTCATCATTTAACAAAAGGGATATTTATAATATAACAGAAGTTTAGTCGTATAGACTCAAATAACTAGTAAGTTCAGATATCTCTGACTTAGCCAAATAAACATAAAACTTCTGAGTACGCAGCGGAATATGATTCTGATTACATGTATGAAGACATGTAACCCTAGAGTTCTTTAATACATAATAAGACAAAAGAATCCCGCTTATCACTTCATCAACATCGGCAGCTGCTCAACCTGCACATTTAGAAATATATGCAGGGCTTGAGTACAAAAGTACTCAATGGGCACGTATGCCTAAGTATAAAAATACATGCTTCAAAACTGTAAATTGTCATGCCATAATAAACAGTACAACAAGGGAGTTTTTCGCTAAAAGGCCCAAGCTTACTAAATTCATTTGTGATTCTTAAAGTTCGACTGCAGTCTAAGTTCTCTTGTAATCTATCATATCTGGAACTTTGTGCCGGAGAGGTGGCCACCTCTCACGGTCACTTGACCGGCCAACCCGCTAGATGACTCACGGTCACTGGTGTACACTAGCCCTGGCAGGATAGCTATCAACTGCTCAAGACCCGAATTCGATTACATGATAAAAGTCACATCAGATAGATATCATACTGAAATTTAAATATTTTATGGCAAGACAATATTTGAAATAACTTCAATTAATTTAGTCATGAAATAACTTGCTTGAACGTAATATTTAAACTCATTTGATATATATGAAAGTAATGCCCACCTGTTAGAAACTTTCTGTGGTACAGTAGCTCCTTGACTGATTATTAATCTCGTGCTTGACCTTTATTATGAGAATATAAATAAGATACTACTCGAATAAAATCCTCAATTAATGAGAATGCGTAATTAACTATGCATGATCCTTATGCATGAATTATTATTCTGAAATAATAATTAGGGAATTTCTATTGTTAATCCAGGCTATCGGATTTAAACAAAAGCTAAGTCTCATCTCATGAAGCCGGATAATTAATAAAAATTAATCCGTTCTATTAGGATGTTCTAATCCGCCAATTAAATAAATCCATCTTTCTTGGTCGTTACTAAGAAATAACTAATTCAGCTTATTCGCTGAATAACCTCATAAATTACTCGGGCTTAATAAATAGGAATAAATAATGTTATAAGATTAAATAATTAAAAGGCTTAACATAAGACAGCCTAATAATTAATTAAATAGAATTGGCTTGAATAATTAACATGAGAGGCCCAATTGAAATAATTCATCGGCTCAAGTAATTAAATAAATCTTGTCTCAATAAATAAATAATTTGATTAGCTGGGCTCAATTAAATAAATCAAACGAGGCCCAACGGAAATAATATAACAGCCCAATTAAAATAAAATAGATGGGCTTTAATTTAAATAAATTCGGCCCAATGAAATAATGTAATAAAAGCCCATCTGAGTAAAATAAATAAGGCCCAACTGCAATGATACAGTAGCCCAAATATGTGAATAATTAAAGGCCCATATAAATAAATTAAGAGGCCCAATCAGTAATTAAAATAGGCCCAATCTTACAATTAAAATCGGCCCATATAAATAAAATCAGAGGCCCAATTCATAATTAAAATCGGCCCAATTACAATAAATACAACAAGGCCCAAGAATAAATAAATAATGAAGCCCAAAGAAAAATAAAGGCCCAAATTTTCGGCCCAACTCAATTAAAATAGAAGCCCAATTTAAAATAAAAGAAAGAAGCCCAATTAAAAAAATACACTCGGTTCTCTCTCTTTCTAAACTCACGTTTCTCTCTTGGTTTTTCTTCAGATACATTGTCTCTCTCTCTTTCAACTCAATCTCTCTCTTCTTCTCAAAAATCATTCGACTCTCTTTCTTCAATGAGGGCTCGCCGCCGCTGCTCCGAAATCCGGCGAGGTCAACAGCCGCGCCAAGGTCCGACGCCTTCTCGCCTCTCTTCTTTCTCTCGTTCTCAGCCCACCAAATCGGGCTCCATCGATTCAGCGCCGTCGTCTTCCGATTCAGAGCAGTCGCCGACTCCTCTCTAGTTTCCGTCGAGTTCCGTCAAGTAGCAAGGCTCTGCCTCTGTCGTTCACCATGGGTCGCCGTCACTGAGCAACCGGCGAGCACCGCCGCCGCGGCTCTCTCTCCGCTCACCACCAGATCCGCCTCTCACTCTGCTCCCTCGAATCTTCTCCGGTCGTGGCTGAGCAGCAGCTGATCGACCCGTCATCTTTCCCTCCGTCGACCAGCTCCGTGTTCAGCCGCCGTCCACCCCCCTTTTCTTACTCTAGATCGACGGCAGCAGCTAAGCCGTCTGCTGTTGTTGTCTCCGGAAAGCTCGCGAATGGCCGCTGCTGTCATCTGACTTCCGCCGAGCCCCGACGCCGCTGCTACTACTGGAAGGCCGGCTTCGCCGTGCCGCTGCACTCCAGAATCAGTGAGATTCGCCGCGCTGCTACTTCAGAATCGGCGAGAACCATCGCTGAGGTCGGGAGTCTTCTACCTTTCACCGCTCGACGCCGTCGACGCTGCTGTCCTCGCGAGTCGCTGCTGCGCACGAGTCCGGCGGCCTCTGCACGTCGCCGTGATTCACGGTTGGCGCTTGGATCCCCTTGAGCTGTCGCCCGATCATCGCTTCTTGGCTCGACCGAACAGGCTGCGCCATTTCCCTAAAGTTAAGTAAAACTCGACCCTCTTTCTATCGGCTCTCAACGCAAATTAACTACAAGGCGTAATCTCTGTTGTTTGTATAAACTCAGTTCATGATTCTATTGAGCTCTAATATTTCTATAATTCGATTATGCAGTGGGTAAAACTAGCCATAGTGATTTGTTTCTATTTCGAAAGTCCTCATTGTCTGACTCATGAATAACACATAAAACTAACTTTGGTTGATTGCTATGTCCATTATGCAAAATATACTCATCTTCTACTCTGTATTCTTTATCCAAAGTGTGTTTGATGGATGATGCGTGAACTGGAATTGAAATAAGGGAGCTTAGTATTTACCTTGTAATGTGTTTGAACTGAGTTAAGCTGAGGAATTCGTTGAAAAAAAAAATCTGAAATTGAATTGTATATTGTTCTTCTTAATAATTGTAGGCTAAACAAGAAGTTGAAAAGATTTGCTTCAAGGCTTACCTCTTCAAGGTACAGTTTGGAGTTGGAGGAAACTCTCTCTCCCTTTCTCAGCTTCTTCTGCACGTTTTAGTGAGGGAAGAAGAGACTTGATGGCTGGAACAATTTGTGTTGCTGCATAATTGAGTGGTGGGGAAAATGGTGGTGAAAGTGGTGGGGAAAAGTGATGATAATGGTGTGGAGGAGTTGGGGAACAAAAGTTGATGGAAGAAAAAGAAATAAAAAAAAAGTAGAGAAGAATTAATGATGTATTTTCTCTGTCTCGGTGATTCTGTAACTGTAAAGTGGATCGCGTGCTCATATTTGCTTGTACTGTTTATTTAAATAAATCCCGATTTCAACATGTGATATCTCGCTAAAATCGATAAGTTATAAAATGAATCTAAATTAAATCCGTAGATTTAATTCGTTCGTTGTTCTGATATCTAAATTAAATCCGCAGATTTAATTAACTCACGAGTCGGAAATAATCCACGACTTGAGTAAAAATAAATTCTAATTCCATCTCGCTTAAATAAATAATGTGACTTTGCTAAGTCAGTTATAATTCTGAAATAATATCATGACTGCTTTAACAATATAAATTCAGGATCATAAGCTGAATTTATATCAGGATAAAAACCGTTTTCATTCACTGATGAACAAAAATAAACACTCACTACTGGATTTAAAATATATAAAAGAGCGGGTCACTACATACTACCCCTCTTAACAAAAATTTCGTCCCGAAATTTGCATATTTCTTCTAAAACAGTTCGGGGTATTTCTCCTTCATTTTGTCTTCAAGCTCCCACGTGGCTTCCTCTTGTCCGTGGTGTCTCCATAAGACTTTCACTGATGTGATTGCCTTATTCCTGAGTTGTTGTACTTTTCGATCTAGAATGGCCTCTGGTCTCTCTTCATAGCTCAAGTCTGGGCAAAGGATCATCTCTTCTTGGTGGATTATGTGCTTAGGATCGAAAACATATTTTCTGAGTTGTGATACGTGGAAAACATTGTGAACGTTTCCAAAACTTGGCGGTAATGCCAACCTATAGGCTACTGTGCCTATTCTCTCCAAAATCTCATAAGGTCCTATGAATCGGGGCCTAAGTTTTTCCTTGACACCAAACCTAGTTATCCCCTTGGTAGGAGATACCTTTAGGAAGACCTTGTCTCCTATTTCAAAACATAACTCAGTTCGACGTGCATCAGCGTAAGATTTCTGTCTATCTTGTGCCTCTTTTATTCGCCCTCTGATCTGGCGGACTATCTCAACCATCTCATTGACCATGTTTGGTCCTAAAACTTTTCTCTCACCCACTTCATCCCAATAAAGCGGTGATCTACATTTTCTTTCATATAATGCCTCATATGGTGCCATATCGATAGTTGCCTAGTAACTGTTATTATAGGCAAATTCAATCCACGGCAGCACTGCTTCCTAACTTCCACCCCTGTCTAACACCACTGTTTTCAACATATCTTCAAGGGTCTGAATTGTCCATTCAGACTGCCCATCTGTCTGCGGATGAAAGGCGGTGCTAAAATTTAGCCTCGTGCCTAACTCCTTTTGTAAGCTCATCCAAAATCTATAAGTAAATTTTGAGTCTCGGTCTGAAGTGATCGACACGGGTATACCGTGTAAGCGTACAATCTCTCGAACATACAACTGAGCTAGCTTGTCTGACCCGTGTGTGATCGGTATTGGTATAAAATGAGCACATTTTGTGAGTCGATCCACTATTACCCAAATGACAGTGTTTCCTCTCTTTGTTTTGGGCAAACTGGTCACAAAATCCATTGCGATGTGCTACCACTTCCATTCTGGAATTTCCAACGGTTGCAGTTTTCCATATGGCCTTTGGTGTAAGGCCTTCACCTGTTGGCATGTCAGGCATTTCTCCACAAATAACGCTATGTCTCTCTTCATGCCTTCCCACCAAAAGTGTTTCTTTAGGTCCTGATACATCTTAGTACTCCCTGGGTGGGCAGTATAAGGGGTATCGTGAGCCTCACTCATGATTTTATCCTTAAGCTCATCATCGTGGGGAATGCATATTCTTCTCTCAAAGAGGATAGCATTATCTGATGCTTCTTGATAATTCTTGACTCCTCCTTTCCTTACTGCTTCCTGTAGTTTCTCCATTTTCTCGTCTTTTCTTTGTGCTTCTACAATCATCTTTCTCAAGCTAGGTATTGTTGCAACAACGCTTGCTATCGTCCCTGGTGGTTTAACCACTTCTATGCTCATTTTTCCAAACTCTTTGATGAGCTCATTCTTTTGGGTGACGAGACATCCCAACCTAGATTGAGTTTTACGGCTCAATGCATCTGCTACTACATTGGCCTTACCCGGGTGGTAGTTAATACCGCAGTCATAATCCTTCACTAGTTCGAGCCATCTTCTTTGTCTCATATTAAGGTCCTTTTGCTCGAAAAAGTATTTCAGGCTTTTGTGATCTGTGAATATTTCACACCTAACTCCATATAGGTGGTGTCTCCAAATCTTCAGCGCATGCACCACTGCAGCTAACTCCAGATCATGAGTCGGGTAATTCAGTTCATGTGGCCTAAGCTGTCGTGACGCATATGCTATCACTCTTCCTTCTTGCATCAGCACGCAGCCAAGTCCATTTTTGGACGCGTCTGTGTAGATCACGTATTCCTTATCAGCTGTTGGGACGGCTAACACTGGTGCCGTAGTTAACTTCTCCTTAAGTTCTTGGAAGCTCTTCTCGCATTCTTCTGTCCAAGAGAATTTTATTCCCTTCCTGAGTAGTTGCGTCATTGGCCTTGCAATTTTGGAAAATCCTTTCATAAACCTCCGATAGTAACCTGCCAATCCTAAGAAACTTCTTATCTCATTAGGGTTAGTAGGCGATCTCCATTCGCGCACTGCTTGCACTTTTTCAGGGTCCACTTTAATCCCTTCTGATGACACAATATGTCCTAAAAACGTGACTTCGCTGAGCCAAAACTCACACTTGCTGAATTTGGCATAAAGGCGCTCTGTCCTCAACGTTTCTAGAACAATTCTCAGATGTTCCTCATGGTCTTTCTCATTCTTCGAGTAGATCAGGATGTCATCTATGAATACCAAGACAAATTTGTCTAAGTACGGATGGAATACTCGATTCATGAGGTCCATGAATACAGCTGGCGCATTGGTTAGCCCGAATGGCACAACTACAAATTCGTAGTGACCATACCTAGTTCGAAATGATGTCTTAGGTACGTCTTCTGGTCGAATCTTCAGCTGGTGATAACCAGACCGCAAATCAATCTTCGAGAATACGCTTGCTCCCTTGAGCTGGTCGAAGAGGTCATCTATCCTTGGTAAAGGATATTTATTCTTGAGTGTCACTTTGTTCAGTTCCCTATAGTCTATACACATTCGCAATGTGCCATCCTTTTTCTTCACAAAAAGTACGGGTGCACCCCAAGGTGATACACTTGGCCTAATGAATCCAAGTTCCAAAAGTTCTTGCAGTTGTATCTTGAGTTCTTCCAACTCTTTAGGAGCCATTCGGTATGGTGCCTTCGAAATGGGAGCTGCCCCGGGCTCCAAATCAATGGTAAACTCAATTGGTCTGTCCGGTGGTGGCCCTGACAGAATCTCTGGAAATACATCTGAAAAGTCCCGTACAATTGCTACATCTTCTATACTCTTTTCAGTACTCAGTTCTCCGTGCAAGTATACGAGGTAAGCTGGGTATCCCTTCTTCATCATTTTCGTTGCTTGTAGGGCGGAGATGATCATCTTTCTTCTTCCCATACTAATTCCGTGGAAATGTGACGGCTCACTTCCTGGGGGTCGAAACGATATCCGTCTTTCGTTACAAAGGATGGTGGCATAGTTCTCGGCTAGCCAGTCCATTCCTAGGATTATGTCCACATCTCCCATCGGAATAACATACGAGTTGTTCACTACAATTTTGATTGACCCTATGTTCAGTTCTAGGTTCAAGCACACATGATCTACTGTCGTCATCCCTCCTATAGGTGATGATATACTCAACTCCTGATCAGCTCTTTCCATTTTAAGTTTTAATGTGTCGACACATGTACTTGAAATGAAAGTATGCGATGCGCCCGTATCAAATAGAAGTACAACAGGAGTATTGAGTAGCATGCCCATACCTGCCAGGTTTCCCTGGTTGTTCTCGGGCTGCTTCTGCCTCATAGCATAGGCTCTAGCATGACGAGGCTTTTCATGTTGTTTCTGTTGTCGCTGCTGTTGTTGGCGGGCCTGTTGCTGATACGGTTGTTGAGGTTGTGGTTGGTACTGTAGCTGTTGGTGCTGCTGTGGCTGCTGATACTGTGATTGCTGCCTTGGGTATGGTTGGGGCAAATCTTGGATTGCTCGCAGATGTGGAGCCTGGATAGGTGGATTCGGCCTTGAACTCGTTCCATGTTGCTTATTCGGGCACCGGTTTGCATAGTGCCCCTTCTGGTTGCAGATATAGCAACTATCACTGCCGGCCTTACAGATTCCCACATGACTTTTGTTACATTTGGGGCAATGTGGGGCCCTCTGTTGGTTATTTCCCATCTGTTTCGGTGCGCCCTGGCTTCCATAGCCCTGTGACTGGAAGACCTGTCCCTGCCATGGGCTCTTCTTGCCTTGGTTCGGGTTACTATTGTCCCATCTCCTCTTTCATTTGAAATTCTGATTATGATTTTGATCATGTGGAGGTGCTGGCGTTGGTACAGTTGCAGGTCTTTCTCCTGGCATGGCTGCCTCAATGTCCAACGCTCGGCTGAGCGACTCAATGTAGGACAATCCTCTGTGGCTTGCCAAAGCCATCCTAATCTCGTGCCTCAGACCCGCACAAAACTTTTCAGCCATCTTCTCATCTGTGTCAACTTGTTTCGGCGCATATCTAGACATATCGCAGAACATCCTGTCGTATTGAGTTACCGACATCTTCCCTTGCTTCAGATTGTAAAATTCAGCTTCCTTATTCTTGCGGTAGCTCTTGAGTATATACTTGTCATATATACCGGCTTTAAATTATTCCCAAGTCAGGTTTTCTAATTGCTCTGCTGTCATCGTTTTCATCCTTGCTTCCCACCAGAAATCAGCTGACCCAGTCAACTGAAAAGGGCACGCAAGTTAGGCGCTCTTGGTTAGTGCAGCGAAAAAGCTGAAAATGCGCTCCATCTTTCGTACATATGTCTCAGCTTGGCCGGATCTCTTGTCCCACTGAAGACAAGTGGATTTTGTCATAGGAATAGTTCTTCTATTCTATGTTCTGTTCCCCTTCTCTCGGACGCCTTTGCTTTGTTGGCATTCCGATGAGTCGACATATGTTCACCAATGTAATACACATATGCATATCGTCGATTCTGTAAATCATTTTCTTGATTCTCAAATCTCGCTCATACTCTATCTCATGAAAGTATATAAATAACATAGCAGAAGTGACTTGTCGCAAAAGACTGATAGGGTCGCTACATAGACATGGGAAATTAGTATTAATGAGGACTATTTCATCAACATTTGAATATAGATATGGTAATCTATCCAAGCATTATACATGATGAACTGGCTATCTTGCAAGGTCATCATGAGAGGCTCAGTTCCGAAATGCCCTATGAACCAGTGTTTCCGTACTAATACTAGTCAAAATAACTAAGCCAACATAGGGGCATACAAAAGTATCGAAATGATCGTCGTTTTCGAAATACACAAATAACGTCCTACTAAATGCACAAGAGATTGTCTGTATGCATTACGTGCTTGACCCTTGGGTTGAAGCATACGTGTTTGACTGATTTAATCTGATGAGTATCTGTTTATCCTTGGGTCACAGAAAATCTACCAACAGCTAGTAGATCGCAATGATTCAAATCACAAATGGCAATTAGGCAAAGTGTTTCAATAATTTGCCAAACAATTGAAAATAATAACCATAGGGTAGAAATGAATTGACTGAAAGGTCGAAACGAAATGACCTAATAGTCTGAACCCGTTTGGCTTTTCAGATGAAGGTTTAAAATATATAGGTTTAAAGACCCATATATGACGACTACTGAGATTTTGGCCATGTGGACTGGCCAGGCCCGACATAACTACTTCTCAGTCACTCGGAAATACTTTTCCGAACTTGGCAACTCTTATTCCTTGGCTGCAAAAGGTATATTTGGTCTAAAATCACCACTTTCTTCTTAACATCTTGAACATGTCCTTGACAATATTCTAGAGCTTCTCAAACTTAGAGTCTGCCTCCTAATTTAATGCAATCCTTAAACATCTTCTATAGGCGAAATAAGGTAGGCTCGACCTTACTTAACAATGTTCCTCTACATGATCTTAATGTAGTACTTCTAGTACTTAGTGTTCCTTCACATAGCGCTTGTAATGCAACCATATAATTTGAAGCACTCTTCCGTGTTATTGCAAAAGACCTTCCGAATCATCACGCATTCAATAAGGAAATAGCTTTTACTCATCTGAGCACCTTTATAGGGTATGTGTCACCATGTGTAATGCTAATGTAATACCCCGTTCCTTTTTGCTAAGTTTAGAATATTTTTTCGAATTTAGAAGTAAGATGATTCACGCCGGATATAAAGAAAATGAATTTATTTTTAATTCCAACAAAAATGATTTACAAAAACATTTGTAAATTTAGTTATTGAATTTATATGCATTGCATATTTATTTAATTTAGTATTTAAGTATTTTCACGAGCTATTTATTTAACGAACCCTGAAGTATTTATTACAGTCCCGATATTTTATCTATGTTCCTAATAACCACCTTATATCATGATTATTTATAGCATACATGTATTTATGCAGACTAATAAAATCCTCCCATATCTCATCCTCAATCCACTACTCATCAATGGTGCTACACTACTCACCAATTCACTACTTCCACCACCAACGTTAACATCACTACCCACTCACACTTTCCACTCTCCCCACTCACACTTCACACCATACTTTGCCCCCCACCAAAATAAACTTTAGCCATAATACTCATTCCCTTCCACTCACCATTTCTCCTACATACCAAGGAACTAAGTGCAGAGCTACACCCACACAAGTTCAGCTATACCACACGGACATCCCTATCACTTCACTCATTCTGAAAATTTTCATTTGCTCACCAAGATCATTTCGACAGAATCCAGCACACAACAAACAAACAGGATCAACACTCACTGAAATTTCTCACAAGGTAGCCATTTGATTTCTTTTACCTCTGCTCATAAATCGAACTTCAAGCTGCAAGCTTGTTCAAAGCTATATACAATTTGATATATACCCAGCAACGCATTTCATTAAAATGACATTCATAATTATAAGCATACAATCTGTATATATATATATATATATTCATACATCAGAGCACGATTTATAAAAGAAGAAGTAGAGGAGGACGACTTTTTGAAGCTTGGTTTCTCCATGTCTCAGTTCTTGCTTCTAGCTTGTTGAGTGAGTGTTGTGTTTCTTGCTGAGTCAAGTCAAGGAGAGGGTTGTGTTGAGCGAGAGTTGAAGGCGGTGTCACCCGATCTACGGGCGACGGCAGCCGGAGACAGGAGAGAGAGAGAGGCGGAGGCAGCCTTGGAGGCTGTTTTCTGCCGGTTTCAGTAAGGTACGGTTGGCGGCAACTTCATTTCTGTTCGCCGGACTGAGTTTGGAAAGGGAATGAGAGAGAGTGGTGTGTCGTGGAGGTGGAGAGCTCAGCGGTGGTTGGTGGCGGCAGCTCGTCGCTGCTGCGCCTCCGGTGAGCGTCCGCGGCGAGAGAGCAGTCGAGGGTGAGAGAGCAGTCGAGGGAGAGAGAACAGTCGAGGGAGGTGAGGAAGGAAGAGTGAAGGATGAAGAGGGAGGCTGGGCGGCAGTCCGCTTCTCCTGCTGCTGCCCGACCGAAGATGGAGAGGGGAGTCAGGGGACGGCGGTCGGGTGGTGGAGGCGGCGCTGCTACCGCCGCCGGAAAAGAGCAAGAGACGAGGGCGAGAGAAGGGAGAACCGAAGAGTTAGTTACTGTGGCCGCTTGCTCCGATGAGTTCCGGCAGCGGCGGATTTAGATGATGGACGAGCGAATTTCATGGGTGTGTGTGTGTGAGAAAGCCGAGGATGGCGCGGCTTCTCGCCGCTGCTCCTCCGGCGAGCGTCCGCGGCGGACAAGATCGTCCGAGAGAGAGAGAGAGAATAGAGAGGGAGAGAGTGAATTGGGATGGGGGCGCAGCGTGAAGTTTAGGAAGGTGGAGAAATGGGATGTTGGGCTAGGGTGAGGGTTGGGCTTTGGGGTTGGGCTTGGTTGGGGAGTGGGCTTGACAGTTGGGCCGGGGTTTAATTAGTGTTGGGCTGGATTTTTTTTAATTAATAGTGGGCCGATTTTAATTAGAGTGGACTCGAGTTGTGGGCCGATTTTAATTAGAGTGGGCTCGAGTCATGGGCCGATTTTTATGAGTATTTGGGCCGAGATTTTATTTATTTTTGTTTCAGTTGGGTTATTAACTAATAAATTTGTTGGGCCTTATTTTATTTAAGGATTTTGAATTGCCTTCAATTAATTAAATTGGGCTTTCTTATTTTTAATTAATTGAACTATTATTAGTTTGATTAATTTATTTAAAGGATAATTTTCATAATAATATTATATTATTATTATTATGTGCATATTTTAAGTAATTACTTATTATATGTTAAGCATGACATGATTTGCATTATATTTTGCAATAAGAATATTTATGATTTAATTGGTTTTATTATAATTCCAATTATTAAAGAAAGATGAGTAAGAATATTGTTGGTGTTCTTAACTCAAAGAGAAATGTTTTCAATTATTTATTCATTAAATTTTGAAAACCCGGCTAAGTGAATCATAGAATATTAAGCACTTCACCATGACTTAAGATTAGAATTCAAGGAGACCTATTAAGAATAGATTTCTTGTAGGCTTTGAGCATCAGGAGGATTAGCACTGCTATTCCGATTCAGAAATAAAGTTAAACGACAGGCTTTGCCTAGACAGGTGGGCTTATTTTTCAAATGTATGATTTAGCTATTGAGCTTAAATATTCGTGTAATATAAACTGTTTATCCAATAAAATATTTTTGTGCACTCTACCATGTTTAAGGCTCGTACAGTTAATCAATTGAGGTTCTCTTATGACCTAACACGTTGTTTGAGAATTGTGTACACTTGTTAGCTGACTCGGTGGGTTGATCTCCATCGGGCACTAACCAGAGGCGTTATAAGGGTGCTCGACGGGATGTGTTCCGGAGCATGGTAATGATAGGCCTGTCTGGATTAATTTCCGAGGTTTATTATACTTGGCTGGGTTACGCCCTCAGTTCAAGTCAGCGGGAGACAGAGATCCGTCGGTGGCTAGAGGTCCGGGATCACAGCGAGTAACAGAATGGAGTGTGCAAACGCGCGCAAAATAATTAAGTATATATATATATGAAAATGTTTTAACATGCATAGAAGTTATTTCTCTTTAAAACCTTCTATGTCATGTCAGTAAGATTGGATAAACTGTTCTTCAGATTATGAAATGCTTTAAAAGTTGCAGCCCACTAAGTACATTAGTACTTAGCCCAAAATTTCTTTCAAATGTTTTCAGGTTAATGGCTGGTGATGACGGGGCAGAGCTGAGGCTAGGGTTCAACTCCGTATTTTGTCTTCCGCTATTGCACTAGCTTTTATTTGTCTTTTGTTTCTCCAACTTAAGACTTTTATGTTAAATTCTGAATTATGTTTTTATCGAGCTTAAACTCTCAACTTCTAGCTCGATGTTATTTAACGTTGGTTATCGGAAGCATGAAACCGAACTTGTGATCCTAAGGCTTTGAATGTTGTTGATTGATTAGTATCACTTGATTTCTATCTTTCTTCATTCAAAGGGCATTGCCCAACATTTTTATTCTATTATCTGAATTTCACAAGGTTCTTCCCTTGTTCATTTATATGATTTTAGTCGTACCCCAGTTATAGTTTATTCCTTCAAGAATTGGGGTGTGACAGAATGGTATCAGAGCATGAGTTTTCTTTCATGTTTCTGATAACCATAAGTTTTTAAATGTCGAGTCTAGAATAGTACCTCTAGACTTCTAAGAAAGTTGTTGAACCTCAGCTCGCCGTCACACTGCCGCAAGAAAAAGGTACGATTTAAAAGTTTCAAAGTTATTAAATGTTTTAGAGTTTAAGAAGTGCGCGCTTCAGTAAAAGATGCTATGTGAATTGCTTAACGCTTTCCATATGCTATAAGTTATGAATTGCTAATCGCTTTCATATTGTTATTTTGAGTCTCCGACTCATATAACCAGCTAAGTATCGTGTTTGGGACAAACCGAGCCCTTAACGATAAAATGAAGTAAAGTCGTGTTTAGGACTATCGAGCTTTTCACGAATACCAGATGTATGGTCGAGTTAGATTCTTTGAATCTTTCCGGCAATACAAAAGTTTCATGTGACATTAAATGTCCACATGTTTCAGGTTTCAAAGAGAATGAACGAATAAGAAAGTTATGTTATTGTTTTAGGTTCACTGCCTATACGATCAGAATAATAAGAACTCTTACAACTGTTTGAGTACCACCCAAGAATGTCTTGGGAATGTTAGTCGTGATAGCCCCGCTTGATCGATTTAAGTAAGGACTGGTAAGATAGAAACGTTTAACATAGATATGTTATAACGTAGAAGCAATGAGATAAGATTAAGGATTCACTTGAGTATTCCACCCAGATAGATCAGTTTCCCCATAGAGTTAGCCTTACATAGGGTTACACTATAGAAGTAATATACCTTAAGTATATCTATGTATGTATATATGTATGCATGCATGCAGAATAAGTCTCACTTTTGTGTTATTTTCGTTCGTAAATCAGAATGGAAGACGCACCAAGAAGACGCGGTAGGGGACGAGGACGTGGTCGTGGTCGTGGACGCGGCAGGGGATTCATCCCTGAAGAGCCAATCCAACAAGTAGCACCAAATCGTACTGCTGAAGAGAAGTTTCGCAAGGAAAAACCTCCAACATTTGACGGGCTGGGCGATCCAACAGACGCCGAAAAGTGGGTTAGGGCCATAGAGCGTATCTTTAACTACATCCGTTGCGATGAAGAAGACAAAGTAACTTGTGCAACCTACCAACTGGTGGACGAAGCCGACTTCTGGTGGGAATCGGTGAGGCGCACAATGACTGAGGAACAGTGGGAAAATTTCACTTGGGAAGATTTCAAGACTGAATTATATGAGAAATACATACCGGGATGCTATAGACAGAAGAAGCAGAATGAGTTCTGGAATCTGAAGCAGAGGGCTGGGACAGTTACTGAGTACGATAGAGCCTTCAATCAGCTATCAAGATATGCTCCGACGCTGGTGGACACTGATGAGAAGCGTGCAGAAAAATTCAGGAATGGACTGCGCCACGAGATATCAATCTCCCTAGCAAGCCAGGGAGGTCTCACCTACGCACAAACTTTGAGCAGGGCTCTCACCATTGAGTCATTGCTACCAAAGGAAAAAGGGAAAGCTCCGGGACAGTCTGGATTCGTACCACCTCAAGATGGTGGTAAAGGAAAAAGAAAGTGGAACGAGGGAACTGGAGGAAACCCCGGGAATGGAAATGGAAAGAAGCCGTGGGCTGCTAACCAAAATCAGAATCAACGTCAGAATCAACAGCCGCAAGCAATGGGACGACCACTCTGCCCAAAGTGTCAGCGACCTCATTCAGGGGAATGCCTGAAAGGAATGAATATATGCTATAGATGTGGGGAAACTGGGCACTATGCTTCAGTATGTCCGAAGAAGAACGGAGGAGCACCTCAACAGCAAAACCCCAAAAATCAACAGTGACAAAATCAGGGCCCTGGAGGACAACGGGGACAGCCACAGAACGCTAGGGCCTATGCCCTTAACCAAAATCAAGCAGCAGGAAACCAAGGAAACTTGGCAGGTATGATTAATGCTTTCGACGTGCCGATTATAGCTTTGTTTGATACTGGAGCGTCCCACTCTTTCATTTCACATGCTGCTTGTAAGAGATTAGAACTGGCTCCACAATTGGCTGAGATAACTTTAGAAGTTAACACCCCTGGTAATGGAAGATTGACTGCTAAGGACGTTATCTCGAACTTAGAGCTGAACATAGGTACTGAAACATTTAAGGCAGATTTGTATGTCATCACTATGATAGAGTTTGACATAATCCTAGGGATGGACTGGCTTACTCAAGTCGGTGCCACGATACTGTGTAGCGAGAGAAAGATCTCTTTCCAATCCGCTGGAAAGGAGAAGGCAAGTTTTCATGGCATAAGAATGGGAGGAAGAGTACCAGTAATTTCGGCGATGAAGGCCACAAAGATAATGAGAACGGGAGAATGTCAGGCTTTTCTGGTCAGTTTGACAGGAGAACATGAAGTAAAGAAAACGATCGAAGAAGTTCCAGTGGTGCGAGAATTCAAAGATGTTTTTCCCGAAGAATTGCCCGGTATGCCACCGAACAGACAACTAGAATTCACGATTGATCTAGAACCCGGGGCAGCACCAGTGTCAAAGGCACCATACAGAATGGCCCCGCCAGAGTTACAAGAATTGAAAATGCAACTACAAGAACTGTTGGATCTAGGTTTCATACAGCCTAGCGTGTCACCGTGGGGAGCACCAGTCTTATTCGTCAAGAAGAAAGATGGTTCACTAAGGATGTGTATCGATTATAGAGAATTAAACAAGCTCACGATAAAGAATAGATATCCTCTTCCAAGGATAGACGACTTGTTTGATCAGTTGAAAGGAGCCGGTGTGTTTTCCAAGATTGATCTAAGATCTGGTTACCATCAACTCAAGATGAAAAGAGAAGACATTCCAAAGACAGCATTTCGAACGCGTTACGGACATTACGAGTTCACAGTGATGCCCTTTGGATTAACGAATGCCCCAGCCGTTTTCATGGATTTGATGAACCGAGTGTTCCATCAATATCTCGATAGTTTTGTCTTAGTGTTTATTGACGACATTCTCATCTACTCTAAGACTGAAGAACAACACGAGGAGCACTTGCGCATCGTACTCGAAACCCTGCGTAATGAGAAATTGTTTGCTAAATTCAGCAAATGCGAGTTTTGGTTGAGAGAAGTAATGTTTCTCGGTCACATCGTGTCGACTGAAGGAATCAAAGTAGACCCCGCCAAGGTCGAAGCAGTCAAGGAATGGAAGGCACCATCAAATGTCAATGAGATCAGGAGTTTCCTCGGTCTAGCAGGATACTACAGAAGATTCATCGAAGGATTCTCGAAATTGGCTAGGCCAATGACTCAGCTTTTGAAAAAGGGGACTAAATACGTTTGGTCTGAAGCGTGCGAACAAAGTTTTAAGGAGCTTAAGACTAGGCTGACTACTGCACCAGTGTTAGCAATACCAGAAGAGAATGAAGAATTCGTGGTGTATACTGATGCCTCGAAACTAGGATTGGGTTGCGTGTTGATGCAAAATCAGAAAGTGATAGCATACGCGTCTCGTCAATTGAAGCCCCATGAGCTGAAGTACCCGACTCATGATTTAGAACTAGCAGCCGTCGTGCACGCGCTGAAGATTTGGAGACACTACCTCTATGGAGTTAAGTGTGAGATCTTTACAGATCATAAGAGTTTGAAATACTTCTTCGAGCAAAAGGATTTGAACATGAGACAACGAAGATGGCTCGAATTAGTAAAGGATTATGATTGCACCATCAGTTATCATCCAGGAAAAGCGAATGTAGTAGCTGACGCACTGAGTCGAAAGACGAAGGCTAAGCTAGGGTATTTCATCACCCAGCAGAAGGAACTGATCCGTGACTTCGCCTCACTCAGTTTGGAAATTGTTCATCCTCCAGACACAGTATCGGGTTGTGTTGCTGCATTGATAGCTAAACCTGATTTGAGGGAAAGAATTGTGCAAGCACAAAGAGAAGATTTGTTCTTGGAGAAGATGCGTCTAGCTGCAAGAACGAATGAAACGAAAGGATTCACTGAAGCAAAGGATAATGCACTTATGGTTGGTGAAAGATTGTGTGTGCCACACAAAGAAGAATTAAAGAATGAGATTATGAGCGAGGCTTATGATACTCCTTACACTGCACATCCAGGCAGCACAAAGATGTATCAGGATTTGAAGAAAATTTTCTGGTGGAAAGGAATGAAAAGAGATGTAGCGTTGTTTGTAGAGCGATGTCTCGCTTGTCAACAAGTGAAGGCCGTGCATCAGAGGCCGTATGGAATGCTGCAACCACTACCTATCCCTGAGTGGAAGTGGGAGCACATTAACATGGACTTCGTAGTGAGCCTACCGAGGTCGGCACGTGGAAACACTGCTATTTGGGTCATAGTGGACCGATTATCAAAGTCAGCACACTTTCTGCCAATTCAAATGACTTTTGGATTGGAGAAACTTGCAAAGTTATATGTCAAAGAGATAGTACGCCTTCACGGTGTACCTGTATCTATCACATCAGATCGTGACACCAGATTCACATCGCGTTTCTGGAAAAGTTTACAAGAAGCAATGGGCACTCAGCTGAATTTCAGCACAGCATACCACCCTCAGACTGACGGGCAGTCAGAAAGAACGATTCAGATCCTAGAAGATATGCTGCGAACGATTGTCACAGACAAAGGTGGAAGTTGGGAGGATTTGTTACCTCTTGTAGAATTTGCTTATAACAACAGTTATCAAGCAACAATTGGAATGGCTCCATATGAGGCTTTGTATGGCCGAAAATGTCGATCACCACTTTACTGGGATGAAGTGGGCGAGAGAAAGTTGTTAGGTCCTGAACTGGTCCAACAGATGGTTGAGAAGGTCGATCACATCAAGCAAAGAATTAAAGAAGCTCAAGATAGACAAAAGTCTTACGCCGATAAACGCCGATCGGAGTTAGAATTCAATGTTGGGGATCGAGTTTTCCTCAAAGTTTCTCCCTCAAAGGGAGTTATACGTTTCGGAAAGAGGGGCAAGTTACGACCCCGTTTTATAGGACCTTTTGAAATCCTAGATAAGATAGGCCCTGTAGCCTATAGGTTGGCATTGCCACCCAGTATTGGAGACGTACACAATGTGTTTCATGTCTCTCAGTTAAGAAAGTATGTGTTTGATCCAAAACATGTGATTAAGCATGATGAAGTGGTCCTAGCCCAGGACTTAAGTTATGAAGAGAAACCAGTCCAGATACTTGATCGCAAGGTTCAAGTTTTACGTAACAAGAACATCGTTCTTGTTAAAGTGAAGTGGAACCATCACGGGATGGAAGAGGCCACATGGGAACTTGAAGATTCAATGAAAGTCAAGTATCCCCAGTTAGATTATCAAGGTATGTAATTTCGGGGACGAAATTTTTTTTTAAGGAGGGAGGAATGTAATACCCCGTTCCTTTTTGCTAAGTTTAGAATATTTTTTCGAATTTAGAAGTAAGATGATTCACGCCGGATATAAAGAAAATGAATTTATTTTTAATTCCAACAAAAATGATTTACAAAAACATTTGTAAATTTAGTTATTGAATTTATATGCATTGCATATTTATTTAATTTAGTATTTAAGTATTTTCACGAGCTATTTATTTAACGAACCCTGAAGTATTTATTACAGTCCCGATATTTTATCTATGTTCCTAATAACCACCTTATATCATGATTATTTATAGCATACATGTATTTATGCAGACTAATAAAATCCTCCCATATCTCATCCTCAATCCACTACTCATCAATGGTGCTACACTACTCACCAATTCACTACTTCCACCACCAACGTTAACATCACTACCCACTCACACTTTCCACTCTCCCCACTCACACTTCACACCATACTTTGCCCCCCACCAAAATAAACTTTAGCCATAATACTCATTCCCTTCCACTCACCATTTCTCCTACATACCAAGGAACTAAGTGCAGAGCTACACCCACACAAGTTCAGCTATACCACACGGACATCCCTATCACTTCACTCATTCTGAAAATTTTCATTTGCTCACCAAGATCATTTCGACAGAATCCAGCACACAACAAACAAACAGGATCAACACTCACTGAAATTTCTCACAAGGTAGCCATTTGATTTCTTTTACCTCTGCTCATAAATCGAACTTCAAGCTGCAAGCTTGTTCAAAGCTATATACAATTTGATATATACCCAGCAACGCATTTCATTAAAATGACATTCATAATTATAAGCATACAATCTGTATATATATATATATATATATTCATACATCAGAGCACGATTTATAAAAGAAGAAGTAGAGGAGGACGACTTTTTGAAGCTTGGTTTCTCCATGTCTCAGTTCTTGCTTCTAGCTTGTTGAGTGAGTGTTGTGTTTCTTGCTGAGTCAAGTCAAGGAGAGGGTTGTGTTGAGCGAGAGTTGAAGGCGGTGTCACCCGATCTACGGGCGACGGCAGCCGGAGACAGGAGAGAGAGAGAGGCGGAGGCAGCCTTGGAGGCTGTTTTCTGCCGGTTTCAGTAAGGTACGGTTGGCGGCAACTTCATTTCTGTTCGCCGGACTGAGTTTGGAAAGGGAATGAGAGAGAGTGGTGTGTCGTGGAGGTGGAGAGCTCAGCGGTGGTTGGTGGCGGCAGCTCGTCGCTGCTGCGCCTCCGGTGAGCGTCCGCGGCGAGAGAGCAGTCGAGGGTGAGAGAGCAGTCGAGGGAGAGAGAACAGTCGAGGGAGGTGAGGAAGGAAGAGTGAAGGATGAAGAGGGAGGCTGGGCGGCAGTCCGCTTCTCCTGCTGCTGCCCGACCGAAGATGGAGAGGGGAGTCAGGGGACGGCGGTCGGGTGGTGGAGGCGGCGCTGCTACCGCCGCCGGAAAAGAGCAAGAGACGAGGGCGAGAGAAGGGAGAACCGAAGAGTTAGTTACTGTGGCCGCTTGCTCCGATGAGTTCCGGCAGCGGCGGATTTAGATGATGGACGAGCGAATTTCATGGGTGTGTGTGTGTGAGAAAGCCGAGGATGGCGCGGCTTCTCGCCGCTGCTCCTCCGGCGAGCGTCCGCGGCGGACAAGATCGTCCGAGAGAGAGAGAGAGAATAGAGAGGGAGAGAGTGAATTGGGATGGGGGCGCAGCGTGAAGTTTAGGAAGGTGGAGAAATGGGATGTTGGGCTAGGGTGAGGGTTGGGCTTTGGGGTTGGGCTTGGTTGGGGAGTGGGCTTGACAGTTGGGCCGGGGTTTAATTAGTGTTGGGCTGGATTTTTTTTAATTAATAGTGGGCCGATTTTAATTAGAGTGGACTCGAGTTGTGGGCCGATTTTAATTAGAGTGGGCTCGAGTCATGGGCCGATTTTTATGAGTATTTGGGCCGAGATTTTATTTATTTTTGTTTCAGTTGGGTTATTAACTAATAAATTTGTTGGGCCTTATTTTATTTAAGGATTTTGAATTGCCTTCAATTAATTAAATTGGGCTTTCTTATTTTTAATTAATTGAACTATTATTAGTTTGATTAATTTATTTAAAGGATAATTTTCATAATAATATTATATTATTATTATTATGTGCATATTTTAAGTAATTACTTATTATATGTTAAGCATGACATGATTTGCATTATATTTTGCAATAAGAATATTTATGATTTAATTGGTTTTATTATAATTCCAATTATTAAAGAAAGATGAGTAAGAATATTGTTGGTGTTCTTAACTCAAAGAGAAATGTTTTCAATTATTTATTCATTAAATTTTGAAAACCCGGCTAAGTGAATCATAGAATATTAAGCACTTCACCATGACTTAAGATTAGAATTCAAGGAGACCTATTAAGAATAGATTTCTTGTAGGCTTTGAGCATCAGGAGGATTAGCACTGCTATTCCGATTCAGAAATAAAGTTAAACGACAGGCTTTGCCTAGACAGGTGGGCTTATTTTTCAAATGTATGATTTAGCTATTGAGCTTAAATATTCGTGTAATATAAACTGTTTATCCAATAAAATATTTTTGTGCACTCTACCATGTTTAAGGCTCGTACAGTTAATCAATTGAGGTTCTCTTATGACCTAACACGTTGTTTGAGAATTGTGTACACTTGTTAGCTGACTCGGTGGGTTGATCTCCATCGGGCACTAACCAGAGGCGTTATAAGGGTGCTCGACGGGATGTGTTCCGGAGCATGGTAATGATAGGCCTGTCTGGATTAATTTCCGAGGTTTATTATACTTGGCTGGGTTACGCCCTCAGTTCAAGTCAGCGGGAGACAGAGATCCGTCGGTGGCTAGAGGTCCGGGATCACAGCGAGTAACAGAATGGAGTGTGCAAACGCGCGCAAAATAATTAAGTATATATATATATGAAAATGTTTTAACATGCATAGAAGTTATTTCTCTTTAAAACCTTCTATGTCATGTCAGTAAGATTGGATAAACTGTTCTTCAGATTATGAAATGCTTTAAAAGTTGCAGCCCACTAAGTACATTAGTACTTAGCCCAAAATTTCTTTCAAATGTTTTCAGGTTAATGGCTGGTGATGACGGGGCAGAGCTGAGGCTAGGGTTCAACTCCGTATTTTGTCTTCCGCTATTGCACTAGCTTTTATTTGTCTTTTGTTTCTCCAACTTAAGACTTTTATGTTAAATTCTGAATTATGTTTTTATCGAGCTTAAACTCTCAACTTCTAGCTCGATGTTATTTAACGTTGGTTATCGGAAGCATGAAACCGAACTTGTGATCCTAAGGCTTTGAATGTTGTTGATTGATTAGTATCACTTGATTTCTATCTTTCTTCATTCAAAGGGCATTGCCCAACATTTTTATTCTATTATCTGAATTTCACAAGGTTCTTCCCTTGTTCATTTATATGATTTTAGTCGTACCCCAGTTATAGTTTATTCCTTCAAGAATTGGGGTGTGACAGCTAAGTCATGGAATGACCTTAGTCAATGCTCTCATTGCGACTACCAGACTAAATGCATAATCCAAGACGTTCTAACTGAGGCGATGTCCTCGATAGGTTAAGGTATATATACTTATCTTGAGTATATCCTTAGGGTCTCATTAGAATCTTAATTCATTTGTTTCAGCATTGATCCACTGTCGGCGCTTCTAGCTATTATTAAACTCTAAACCATCTTCGAGAACTTCTCTCATCTTACACACTTGCGTAAACTTTTATGATCAATCATAATGGTTGGTAACTACTAGTACCCATATCACATCTCGTCTTTCTAATTCGTAGTAAGTGATCGTAATCAATAGGGATTCTCAGTCATGTCCTTATCTATTACGATAGGTACTGTAAGTAGAATGGTTCCGAATATCTGAAACTATAAGCTGATAGCTTTAATCGTAATATTATAACATCATATACAAAGCATTTTGACCCCTCGTAAGTCTAACTCTGAAGTTCATACATGAATCATGAAGGTTATCCTCAAGCCATAGCTAGTGATAATCGAGGCTAGAAGCGAGTCTCAGCTTATTAGGAATTAGCTAACTGATTACATCAGTCGCACTCATCACTTATAATCAATATTGTACTTAAACTATCATCGAAGGCAATAGTCGATTAAGTGTTCCGTCTCGCGTGAACAATCTGAATGAAGAACTATGCCTGCTTCAGTGATTCGTGCGTGGCACTCTGCTTGCACTGCTTTCATTGGATTCTCTTCCTCTTTCTTAGCTCTTCACCATGGCTATAGTGAAATATAACTGAGTTTCTAGCTTCTATTGTTTTTCTCGTAACAGTGATCATGCATTCTTAACGCATCTAAGTTCATTGAGATATCTAATCAATCAATAAAGCATAAAACTTGAATGTAAGCATCAGTACATTCATATAGAACGTGAACTTCTCAATGTTTTAAAATCATTACCACCTTCTTTCTTGCTGAGCATGACGATGTGATGAAGTGATGAGCTTTGGTCGACTGACTCTTTCATAGCAGTGATCATACTAGAAAAATTGGTTAACTCTAGGGTTCAGAGCAAATAAACTGCTCTGATACCACTCTGTCACGACCGAACCTAATTAAGGATAATTAAGCCGGGAAACCGTGACTAATGGAGGGAGATTAGAAGCGGGGTAGAAAGGGGATAATCAAACAAGGAAAGATCGCATTTCATCATTTAACAAAAGGGATATTTATAATATAACAGAAGTTTAGTCGTATAGACTCAAATAACTAGTAAGTTCAGATATCTCTGACTTAGCCAAATAAACATAAAACTTCTGAGTACGCAGCGGAATATGATTCTGATTACATGTATGAAGACATGTAACCCTAGAGTTCTTTAATACATAATAAGACAAAAGAATCCCGCTCATCACTTCATCAACATCGGCAGCTGCTCAACCTGCACATTTAGAAATATATGCAGGGCTTGAGTACAAAAGTACTCAGTGGGCACGTATGCCTAAGTATAAAAATACATGCTTCAAAACTGTAAATTGTCATGCCATAATAAACAGTACAGCAAGGGAGTTTTTCGCTAAAAGGCCCAAGCTTACTAAATTCATTTGTGATTCTTAAAGTTCGACTGCAGTCTAAGTTCTCTTGTAATCTATCATATCTGGAACTTTGTGCCGGAGAGGTGGCCACCTCTCACGGTCACTTGACCGGCCAACCCGCTAGATGACTCACGGTCACTGGTGTACACTAGCCCTGGCAGGATAGCTATCAACTGCTCAAGACCCGAATTCGATTACATGATAAAAGTCACATCAGATAGATATCATACTGAAATTTAAATATTTTATGGCAAGACAATATTTGAAATAACTTCAATTAATTTAGTCATGAAATAACTTGCTTGAACGTAATATTTAAACTCATTTGATATATATGAAAGTAATGCCCACCTGTTAGAAACTTTCTGTGGTACAGTAGCTCCTTGACTGATTATTAATCTCGTGCTTGACCTTTATTATGAGAATATAAATAAGATACTACTCGAATAAAATCCTCAATTAATGAGAATGCGTAATTAACTATGCATGATCCTTATGCATGAATTATTATTCTGAAATAATAATTAGGGAATTTCTATTGTTAATCCAGGCTATCGGATTTAAACAAAAGCTAAGTCTCATCTCATGAAGCCGGATAATTAATAAAAATTAATCCGTTCTATTAGGATGTTCTAATCCGCCAATTAAATAAATCCATCTTTCTTGGTCGTTACTAAGAAATAACTAATTCAGCTTATTCGCTGAATAACCTCATAAATTACTCGGGCTTAATAAATAGGAATAAATAATGTTATAAGATTAAATAATTAAAAGGCTTAACATAAGACAGCCTAATAATTAATTAAATAGAATTGGCTTGAATAATTAACATGAGAGGCCCAATTGAAATAATTCATCGGCTCAAGTAATTAAATAAATCTTGTCTCAATAAATAAATAATTTGATTAGCTGGGCTCAATTAAATAAATCAAACGAGGCCCAACGGAAATAATATAACAGCCCAATTAAAATAAAATAGATGGGCTTTAATTTAAATAAATTCGGCCCAATGAAATAATGTAATAAAAGCCCATCTGAGTAAAATAAATAAGGCCCAACTGCAATGATACAGTAGCCCAAATATGTGAATAATTAAAGGCCCATATAAATAAATTAAGAGGCCCAATCAGTAATTAAAATAGGCCCAATCTTACAATTAAAATCGGCCCATATAAATAAAATAAGAGGCCCAATTCATAATTAAAATCGGCCCAATTACAATAAATACAACAAGGCCCAAGAATAAATAAATAATGAAGCCCAAAGAAAAATAAAGGCCCAAATTTTCGGCCCAACTCAATTAAAATAGAAGCCCAATTTAAAATAAAAGAAAGAAGCCCAATTAAAAAAATACACTCGGTTCTCTCTCTTTCTAAACTCACGTTTCTCTCTTGGTTTTTCTTCAGATACATTGTCTCTCTCTCTTTCAATTCAATCTCTCTCTTCTTCTCAAAAATCATTCGACTCTCTTTCTTCAATGAGGGCTCGCCGCCGCTGCTCCGAAATCCGGCGAGGTCGACAGCCGCGCCAAGGTCCGACGCCTTCTCGCCTCTCTTCTTTCTCTCGTTCTCAGCCCACCAAATCGGGCTCCATCGATTCAGCGCCGCCGTCTTCCGATTCAGAGCAGTCGCCGACTCCTCTCTAGTTTCCGTCGAGTTCCGTCAAGTAGCAAGGCTCTGCCTCTGTCGTTCACCATGGGTCGCCGTCACTGAGCAACCGGCGAGCACCGCCGCCGCGGCTCTCTCTCCGCTCACCACCAGATCCGCCTCTCACTCTGCTCCCTCGAATCTTCTCCGGTCGTGGCTGAGCAGCAGCTGATCGACCCGTCATCTTTCCCTCCGTCGACCAGCTCCGTGTTCAGCCGCCGTCCACCCCCCTTTTCTTACTCTAGATCGACGGCAGCAGCTAAGCCGTCTGCTGTTGTTGTCTCCGGAAAGCTCGCGAATGGCCGCTGCTGTCATCTGACTTCCGCCGAGCCCCGACGCCGCTGCTGCTACTGGAAGGCCGGCTTCGCCGTGCCGCTGCACTCCAGAATCAGCGAGATTCGCCGCGCTGCTACTTCAGAATCGGCGAGAACCATCGCTGAGGTCGGGAGTCTTCTACCTTTCACCGCTCGACGCCGTCGACGCTGCTGTCATCGCGAGTCGCTGCTGCGCACGAGTCCGGCGGCCTCTGCACGTCGCCGTGATTCACGGTTGGCGCTTGGATCCCCTTGAGCTGTCGCCCGATCATCACTTCTTGGCTCGACCGAACAGGCTGCGCCATTTCCCTAAAGTTAAGTAAAACTCGACCCTCTTTCTATCGGCTCTCAACGCAAATTAACTACAAGGCGTAATCTCTGTTGTTTGTATAAACTCAGTTCATGATTCTATTGAGCTCTAATATTTCTATAATTCGATTATGCAGTGGGTAAAACTAGCCATAGTGATTTGTTTCTATTTCGAAAGTCCTCATTGTCTGACTCATGAATAACACATAAAACTAACTTTGGTTGATTGCTATGTCCATTATGCAAAATATACTCATCTTCTACTCTGTATTCTTTATCCAAAGTGTGTTTGATGGATGATGCGTGAACTGGAATTGAAATAAGGGAGCTTAGTATTTACCTTGTAATGTGTTTGAACTGAGTTAAGTTGAGGAATTCGTTGAAAAAAAAAATCTGAAATTGAATTGTATATTGTTCTTCTTAATAATTGTAGGCTAAACAAGAAGTTGAAAAGATTTGCTTCAAGGCTTACCTCTTCAAGGTACAGTTTGGAGTTGGAGGAAACTCTCTCTCCCTTTCTCAGCTTCTTCTGCACGTTTTAGTGAGGGAAGAAGAGACTTGATGGCTGGAACAATTTGTGTTGCTGCATAATTGAGTGGTGGGGAAAATGGTGGTGAAAGTGGTGGGGAAAAGTGATGATAATGGTGTGGAGGAGTTGGGGAACAAAAGTTGATGGAAGAAAAAGAAATAAAAAAAAAAGTAGAGAAGAATTAATGATGTATTTTCTCTGTCTCGGTGATTCTGTAACTGTAAAGTGGATCGCGTGCTCATATTTGCTTGTACTATTTATTTAAATAAATCCCGATTTCAACATGTGATATCTCGCTAAAATCGATAAGTTATAAAATGAATCTAAATTAAATCCGTAGATTTAATTCGTTCGTTGTTCTGATATCTAAATTAAATCCGCAGATTTAATTAACTCACGAGTCGGAAATAATCCACGACTTGAGTAAAAATAAATTCTAATTCCATCTCGCTTAAATAAATAATGTGACTTTGCTAAGTCAGTTATAATTCTGAAATAATATCATGACTGCTTTAACAATATAAATTCAGGATCATAAGCTGAATTTATATCAGGATAAAAACCGTTTTCATTCACTGATGAACAAAAATAAACACTCACTACTGGATTTAAAATATATAAAAGAGCGGGTCACTACATGGAGCTCGAACCGAAAGTATTAATTCATTTCTCAGGGGCAGGGATCTAGGGTTAATGCCAATCAACTGGAACAACTTCGTAAATATATGGACAATCGAAAGGATCCAATTCGAGCAAGTTTCCAATTCAAAAGCAAAACTTGTTGAAATTGATCCAAATTTTGCGATTCAACGTGTATCATACTAGAATCAACCGTCCATAGGATTCTTTGATAGAAAGAAATAAAATAAATAGAAATAAAGGGTACTCCCGGGAACAGATCCAGTGGAGACGGGGTGGGGCCTGTAGCTCAGAGGATTAGAGCACGTGGCTACGAACCACGGTGTCGGGGGTTCGAATCCCTCCTCGCCCACAACCGGCCCAAAAGGGAAGTACCTCCCCCTCTGGGGGTAGGAAAATCATGATCGGGATAGCGGACCAAAAGCTATGGAACTTGGGTGTGGGTGTTCTTTTTTTTAGTACTTGCTTTTTTGTGCTTAGACATTTGTCTGACTTTATAGAGTTGAACAGAGACCTTTGATGATGCATTCAAATGGATGAAAATAATTGATGAATTTGAGGAGAAACATTTCGCGTTGAAGGCGGAGTATCGTTTACCATTTGTTTCAAGTCATGTTTTCTAATTCTAAGATATGTTGCATCGAAAATTATTAAGTTTGAAATTTGAGATTGTTTATATGGTTAAGTTCACGTACTATTATACTATGCTACTGTAGTTTAGAGCATCTCCAATGCTCGTTGCGAAGGAGGCGTCGACCCGGTGCTTCCTCAGCTGCGCCGCGTTGGAGAACCAGGGGGGGTCGAAGCCGATGCTTGGCAGAGACCTGGGGCGAAGAGGAGAAATGGTTGGTGCGTCCTCCGGACGCGCCCCATTTAAAAAAAAAAATCGAAATTTGCTTAAATCTGATGCTCGAAAATTTGAGATGCTCGAAAATTTGGGGAATAAATATGCAGAGAAACTAAACTTGAGATACTCAAAAATTTGGGGAAGAAAGAGATAGTGGGGCGGTGGGTGGGTTGAGTAAATAACCATTTTTATTGTTTGTTTTCTTATTTTGGTTTTTAATTATTTTAATTTTTTCACAAGATGTTTAGTTATTGTAATATTTTAATTTTAAAATTTTATATTTTATTTTAATTGATGCAATATTGAATATTTAATTTTAATAAAATTTTAAATTTTAAAATAAAATTTAAATTATGTAATTTTTATTTTTATTGTGATGTTGAATTTTAATTTTAATGAAATTTAGAATTTAAAAATAAAAGTGTGAATATGTGAATTTTGTGGAAATGAAGATTTAAGACACTCTAAGACCTAATGCATTGGGGAGGGGTGTGTCTTAGATGGGGACCACCATCTAAGACCCCCTCTAAGCACCAATGCATTGGAGATGCTCTTATTGTTATGATAGATTTATTTTCTACTTTAACCACAAAAAAGGCGTGCAGGATAATAAATGCCTTGGCTATTTACGACCTGCTCATAATCATATGATGATATTCTTCACATTTGATCTAATATTTACCATTTTTCTTTTCTATTCATGAATCATGGGAACTATTGTTTCTGGTAGTCATTTATGTACCATCAGATCAATATGTTAAATTGGGTGTCTCCATTGTGTGCAGGGTTTTGATGTTAGGCTGGTCGATGTGAATAGGACGTGTAAAGTTACAAAGGTAATATAGCCTCCTCATTTACGATTCAGTAGCCATTTTTTTTTAACAATTATGACTGATAAACGAGACAGGGTGGACAAGTTATCAAATACACTGCAATGTTAGCTTGTGGGAACTACAATGGTGTTATTGGTTTTGCTAAAGCAAAGGCTCCTGCAGTTCCGCTTGCTCTTCAAAAGGTATCAGAACTATACATGCATTCAAATCCATACTGTCATGCTTCTTTATGCTGCACGTGTGTAAATTTGGCTTGAAAATTATATACTATTGTCTGAGAATGTGCAGTCAACTCTAAAAGGTATTATGCCACTGGATTGTCTGTTCAAATTCAAATCCATACTGTCATGCTTCTTTATGCTGCACGTGTGTAAATTTGGCTTGAAAATTATATACTATTGTCTGAGAATGTGCAGTCAACTCTAAAAGGTATTATGCCACTGGATTGTCTGTTCAAATAAGAAAACGTTTCAATATTTATAGAAACTCATCGCGGCATCTGCTATTTATAGTTTAATATGTTAATGGCCTATTGCCACAGGCATATGAGAAGTGCTTTCAGAATCTGCACTATGTAGAGCGGCATGAGGATCATACAATTGCACATGCAATTCAGACATCATATAAAAAGACTAAGGTATCGTCAAATTTCTAGTTGTATATCTTTGTTGATGGTTGAAATTGATAGAAAGCTGTTTTTCTTCTTTAGGGATTTTGGCCTGAAATTTTTAAGTGCTTGTAGGTGTATCTTTGGCCAGCTCCTACACAATCAGGGATGAAGGCAGGCAAAACTGTGGAGTTGATTCTTAACTTAGCTGGTTACAGAATGTGAAATCAAAGGTATGAAACTGGCTCGAGAGATATGTTCTTTTGTTTCCAACTTTGTCCTGATGGAAATACTCTTGTAGGTTGTTGGTTCAAGGAATCCCCACAACACTGTGAAGGCTCTCTTCAAGGCATTAAATGCGGTAAATGGGAGGAATTATATTATATACATTATCTACATTGATATTATATTTCACCATTGTTTATCTTTTTCTATTCCTCTTTCTTTTGCTCGTGTTGGGTATCTTCGCCTAGCCGAGGGTTCACCTCTTGGTTCCCGACCGTCCTGCTGCCTTCACTCGACACTCAAGTGCCAATTTCCTCTTCTAGTTCCTGTTAGTGCCTGCAAAACACAAAGAGAGCAAGCAAGAAAAGGGCAACAGGAGACCTAAAGAAAGAGAGATAAAAGAAAACAGAGGAAACTCGAGTTGGGAAAAAATTGTGGCCTCGGGACACTTTGGCTCAGATTTTTCCCACAGTAGGCAAGGCTTCTTCCGGCAGCTTAATGATCCTCATGGAACAGGAGGGACAGATCAACACTCAGATCTCAATTGCACAGCCACCAGCAGCAGGAATCCGATGGACAGGATTCCGATGGCTTGCACACACTCAGAGTATCACCAAACAGGAATCCGATAGTCAGGAATCTGGCGATAACTCTCACAGCAGCGGGAAGACCTTGTTCACACACAGAAAGTGGAAGAATCACGAAGGAGTAGCAGAGCCTTCTTTCACAATCTCAGAAGATCTTCCCATTGCTGTGTGGAATTAGGACCAGATTATATAGTGATTTTGGTGAGGGGATATTGATGGGAGAAGCTTTAATGGTGGAGATGAGAACGAGGAGATGGACGTTGGAAGGGCGGTGCATCGGGGAAGACGAAGAGGAGAGGAATTAGGGTTTGAGAGCGGCGCAGGGAAGAGGGGATGAGAAGACAAAGTGAAGTGGGGGTATATCAGGGTAAGAGGTGGGCTTAGGGTTTGGAAAGGGGCCGAGGAAGATACTTTCGGCCTGGGAGTTGGGCTTGGTCATGAGAGAATTAATGAGAATTGGGCCAACACTCCCAAGCTCGCAGATTGAAACTCCTAAAGATGTTCAAGAAAAGTTTGGCCGAACTGTGGTTGAATCATATCTACTGTGATAGGTATGATCTTCATCTTTTCCTTGAGTTTCTCTATTTTTGTGGGGAGGTGGTATGTGAGTGGTGAACATATTAATTTGAATGCACTTAAGATGTGATGCCTAATGGAGTTCACAAAGAAAGAAGGATAAGTTAACTTTCATGTCCTACTATATTGGACTTGGGGTAATTGTGCCTATTTACATGAACTTTTAGTGAATTCTGGTTTTCCACATGAACTAAATATTCCGCCTCCAAATACACGAACTTTTAATTGTTCCAATTTTTCACATGACTATCAATTTTCGGCGATCGTGGCTAGTTAAAGTGACAAATTAATATCATCGTGACAAGCTGAAGTAGCGTATAGAAATCCAAGTACCTCGTCTAGCACATCAATTGTTTAAACCATGTAGGTATTTAAGGCATCCACCTCAACATTAATTTGGGTGCAATTGATAATCGTGTGAAAAATCAGAACAATTGAAAGTTCATGTGTTTGGAGGCAGATTTTTTAGTTTATGTGCAAAACTAGAATTGGTTGAAAGTTTGTGTATTTAGGCGCAACTAACCCATTGGACTTTGCAGTTGCTTAAATTTTAATTAATTGCATAATTTTCATCAAATTTGCATCTTGAATTGAATAACATGGAGTAGTTTTTTCAGATAATTAAATAACACAGGTCTAGCAGATTTTTGTTGTCTCATATGAGTACTACTCTTGTTCAATCTCAGGTTTACAAAGAAACAATATTATCTGTGGATAGATTAATCTCTTGAGCATTTGGGATGCCCCAGCTGTTATTTTCTGGATCGAGGTTATATAATAGGGAAAACAAACGACGCAGTGCCGGTGGCAAAAAGATGCTAAAAGGAGAACCACTTTGCTTTTCTTTTTGAAATGTGGAATCAAAATTGCTGAAATTGAGGAGCATAATCAATAAAATGCTTTTAGTTTCGCATAGTGAACTATTCATACCAAAATCATTTTTCTTGATGCAGTTGCATATTTTAGTTGATTATGGTTTTAGACTTATGCTCTTTCTCTGTCTCTCATGAATTGTGTTGAGGATAGGAAATCGCATTGATATGGGCACTTAATTTGTAAGATTTAGATTCCATTCCACAGCTTCACTTGGTGTAGTTTTGTACCAGCTCTTTTAAATATGTATTTTTCCTTCGAATTATTAACTTTTAGAGTCTTCTTGATCCACTCATTGCGTGCAGAAAATAAATCAAAGTGGAGTATGAATGATATATAGACATTTCTCTTTTATAGATGTGAATGATATTTCATACTCTACGACGTCAATAAAAATAAATAACATTTCAACTGAATTATTTCAACTTAGATAAATGAAAAACTTGATGCCATATTTGGATTCTAGCGAAAAAAGACAATAGGCAGTCTTGTGTACCACCGGGTTTGCAAATTCGGTGAAAGTTTGTGTATTTTATGGATATTAACCCTTTTTTTATATATATAATTTATTTATTTTTTGATACGTACGATTACATCGGCTGAACCTCTTCGCATGTTGGTGTAATTTGCAATACAAATCTCATTGTATTTTGCAAGAGTATACCACCTAAATAATATTGTATATATATATATATATATATATATATATATATATATATATATGGGCGCGCTCCAGTGAGACCCCCTATTTTTCGTGTAACATGAGTACAATGAATAAGATATATAATACTAATGAACAAAACGTATATCTAATGAACAAGATGTATATACTGATGAAAAATAAAATTTAAAAAATTCGTAATGAATAAGACATATATACTGATGAACAGGGCCGTATATACTGATGAACAATGCAGTATATACTGATGAATAACAAAATTTAAAATATTCTGCTCCCTCCAGGATTCGAACCCTGCGAAAAAAAATCACCCTCCAGATACAATATCAGCCATAGGATTGATAAAATAAACGCACCAGATCGTGCCCTAGATCTTACTAAAATTAGGGGGTCTCATTGGAGCGGCCCCCTATATATATATATATATATAGGGAAGAGTTCAACAAGAACATAAATATTTGCAAAGTCTAGAGTCATAATCTTGTTCGTTAGATCGATTTTAATCAAGGGCTGAGATTAAAAGCTAATATTAGTATCCCTTAAATTACTCACATCCCTCTCTCCTCTCTCCTCTCTCATCTCTCTCTCACCCGTCCCTTTTTCCCTCTCTCTCTCTCGTCTCTCACACAGAACACACACACACTGAACCCACGCAGCGGCAGGCAAGCCCACCGGCGCCGGCGCCGTCTCTTACAACGCGTTCCGACCTCAGCGTGGCGCCGCCTCTTCGGCCGCCGCCTCCCTCCGTCATCTCTCTGTTCTCCACGCCACCACCACCGCCTCCCTCCGTCATCTCTCAAGTTCAGCAATCGGAAGCCGCATCTTCGACCGCCGCCCCCCTCCGTCCGATCTATGTTCTTCACACCACCACCGCCACCTTCGAACGCCCTCAAGTTCAGAGCCACCGCCCCCAAGTTCAGCAATCGGAAGCCGCCTCTTCGAACGCCCTCAAGTTCAGCCACCGCCGCCCAAGTTCAACCACCGCCGCCCTCAAGTTCAGCCACCACCGCCGCCTTCGAACGCCCCAAGTTCAGATCCACCGCCGCCCTCAAGTTCAGAGCCACTGCCGCCTTCGAACTCCATCAAGTTTAGCCATCGCCGCATTCGAACGCCCTCAAGTTCAGCCACCGCCGCCGCCTTCGAACGCCCCAAGTTCAGCCACCACCGCCGCCTTCTGAACTCCGGCCGTCGCCCCCTTCTCCGTGCATTGAACATTCGCCGGAGAAGAGGAAGGGGGCGGCAGATTTTGTAAATAATTTTATTGAACTTATACGTATAATTCTGTGAACTTTTGAATTTGTGGTATTGAACTTCTGAACTTATGTTGAACTTGAGAGAGAGGAGAGAGGGGACGAGAGAGAGAGAGGAGAGAGGTGAGGGGTGATGAGAGATAGAGAGAGGAGAGAGGAGAGAGAAAGGAGTAAATTAAGGGATATTATGAATCTTACCAATTTTAATTATATTAACTTCTAATCTCAGCCTTTGATCAAGATTGATCTGACGAACCAAATTGCGACTCCATTCTCCATCTAATATTGTGTTTTCGTAGAATGCAACCCTATATATATATATATATATATATATATATATATATGGGAGGGCTACAATAAAAATACTTCTTAAAATATAAATATAAACATTTTTTAATGTACGAATTTTATCCAATATGGTTACGAATTCTTCCAACATGGTTACGAATTGTGAAAAATAATTTTTTTCTACCTTTGGGATTCGAACCCAGGACCACGAATTCATCCAAAAGGGTTACGAATCAACCGTAGATCTTGATGATCTAAGGGCTGAAAATCATTTATATTTTATACACTTAAGATGGTTTTTATTCTAGCCCTCCCCTATATATATATATATATATATATATATATATATATTATATAGGGTGTAGTTCTAGAGAGAACTACATTATTTGTGAGAACGTGAGAACCATCAAATCTAATGCATCCACTGTAAAAATTAATGCACATTCGCTGTTAAAATTAATGCACTCAAAAAAATTAAAAAATTTGCTCCCTTGAGGATTCGAACCCAGGTTCTGCATTCATCCAACAAGATGATGCATCCACCGTAGATCTTGATGATCGAATGGCTGAAAATGGTTCTCCGTTCTTTTTTTATTTAGTGGTTCTTTCTTGAACCTCGATCAACTATATTTATGTTGACACCATCCAAAAATAAAATAAATAAATAAGAGTGCAAAAAATAATGATATTATAATTTATATTACTACAATTTTAGATGCATAAATATATATTTCATATCAAAAATCATGTTGCTAACTTGCTAGTCCAAATCCTCATATTTACACTATTTATTTTAAATATTTAATTGTTTATATTGAATCAATTTGACGTGACTTTTGGGGTAAATTTTTAGAACATTATTATTTTTTTAGAATCCATGTCCATAGCCAGGTATCGAGACACCGGCTGCAAGTCCTCTAAGGAGGCACAAGCACCGGCGCGTATGTTGCTTTCGATAGCTTGACCGCTCCTTTCCCTGCGGGGGAAGGATCGGTTAAGCAAACTGAAACAACATATGCATCAGTGTTTTGTGCCTTCTTAGAGGACTTGTCGGTATTTCGAATTCCTGACCATGAACACTGATTGTATCGCTGAAAAAGATGGTAGAGGAACAAGAGGAGATCCATCCTTTCATGTTCTATTTAGGTAATTCGAGCTCAGTCAAAAACTTTATTTTGTTGGATTGGAACTTTGAGCCCTTTATTTTTATCATTTAAATTAATTTTGTTTGATTTTTATCTTATAGAAGGAGTAACGATGATAAAAATACCCAATCATCCATTTTATTAATCGTGCAAACTAAACGCCCCCCTAAAGTTCAATCTCACAGCTTCACATCTTCATCCCATGGCACAATTTAATTCCTCATCACATCAAACTACCATTTGACTACACGAAAGTTGGGAGTTGCCAACCTCTGCAGTTCTTGGCTGACGTTGGATGACCTAACTATAACATGAAAGGGTGGGTCCCCTTGTAATTCCTTTTGTTCCTCTACTATCTTTTTCAAAGACACAGCCATTGATTCACTGCAATCCCACAATCCAATTGATTTGAGAGTTGCTATTTCTCCAATTTCTGAAGGGAACTCCTCAAACGAATCCATAACGAAGAGAATAAGTTGCTCAAGGCGTGGCAAGCAGGAGCCCTCTAACGTCCAACATTCCATATCCTCACACCCCCACAATTTCAAGTATTTGAGGCACGGGAATTGGCCTTCAACTATTTCCCAACTGCGTGTTGCAAACTGCCCATATCTCAATTCGAGCTTCTCAAGAAGTGGTAATGAAGCTATCTTTTCCATAATTTCCTCCAAATGGAAGTTTCCGCATTTAAGATACAGCTTCTTGAGTGAGTGCGGGAAGCTAATACTCTGCAAATACTCATCACATCCATCATCAATAAAGCACGTCAAGCTTTCCAGCTTACTCAGACATTGAAGATAGCTTAGGCACTTCACTCTGTCCAATATTAGTTTATCCTTGTATGTTATTGACAGTTTCTTGATATTGGGAATTCTCTTAACCACTTCTTCATTCAAGTTGAAATCTCTCACTCCTTTGAGCGTCTCTAGATTCTCCATCATAACATCACTATCCCCGCTCGGAGGATCTGGGAGATACATTACTCCACCTACATCGACATGCTTAAGCTGATGCATTTTCCAAATTTCTACCGGTGCAGTCGTAGGTTCACCGTAACAAGAAACAATTAGTGTGTGTAGATTCCAGAGCAGACTAATTGAAGAAGGGATTTGAAACCCCTCACGAAATCTAGCCCAAAGGTACCTCAAGTTCACCATTTGAAACACATTTTCTTCTAAATACGCACTGGAATACTTATCTGTAATCAATGTCCTCAAAAATCTAAAATTTAGCAATTTTTCTGGCACTGTATTACCATGACATATGAAAGAACGAGCACGTGACATAGTTTCCATGGCATCCCTGACTGTCTTATCTGAAATTCCTCTGGGAATAACAATGCGGCGTTGGCTATTTATCCCTTGAGGACAATGTTGCCCTAAGACATAATAAAAACTCTGTTTTTCAGCTTCTTGAAATGATAGATCTCTCAGTAAATCATGCATTTTGCAGTACTTTATATTCCCAACTGCCCCTAACCCATGAACTAGAATGAGGTTTCGATCGACCAGCTCCTTCAGATACTCATTGGCCATTGTTTCCAAGCTTTTATTGATTATTGGTTTGAGAAAGCCTTCAGAAACCCATAGCCTCATGAGTTGTGCGGTCCTAATTACCTCATCTTCCCCAAACATCCCCATGTACAAAAAACAAGGCTTCAGATAGGCAGGCAAATGGTCATAGCTCAGTTTCAATACTCTCAACCAATATTCATCATTTTCCGAATTCACTATTGAGCTTAAGTTTTTCTCTATGTGCTCCCAATACTCCAATGTAAGTTCGGACTTTGCCAAAAGACCCCCAATCACAGCAATCGACAAAGGAAGTCCCTTACACTTCCCCACGATCTTCTTTCCGATTTCCTCGAGTTGAAGAGGAAAAACCTCATCCCCAAATACAGTTTTGGAGAACAAACTCCAGCTACAAACGTCATCTAAAAATCTCATACCAATGCTGTTAGAGTTTGTCAACTCAGTAGCCAAGTTTGAGAGCCTAGTTGTTACAATTACTCGACTCCCATCATTGTAATCGGGAAAGAAAAACCTTATCTTGTACCACACCTCTACACTCCACATATCATCAAGTATTATGAGATACCTCCTACCACATAAATACTTGTACAATTTTTCTCCTAAATCTTCCTCACTCAGATCACTACCCAAATTTCCACTTACTTGGTGAAGAACTTACCTAAGTGTTTCTCTAACATTATAAGTTTGAGAAATCGTAGTCCACGCACGAATATCAAAATGCTCCTTAACAAGGGCATGCTCAAATATATGTCGGGCAAGAGTGGTCTTACCAATCCCGTCCATCCCTGTGATTGGGATGATTTGGCGGTTACGGTTCCCTCCAGTGAGCTTATCCAAGAGTTGAAGTACCACGTCATCAAAGCCCACCATCATGCTTTTCTTCACAGTGGAAGAGGACGTCAAGGAGCCAGCATGAGTCGAGGATACCTTTCTCTGCAGCTGAGCATCAGCTGAAGTCTCCATGGCTTCCTTCTTGATCACATTCATTTCTTCTATCACTCGTTGTAGATCTTCATAGAAGTCGATGCAACTGACTTCCTTTCCAACCGCATCTACTTCATCGCTGTAGTCAGAAGAGGTGTCACAGCCTTCGAAAAATTCCTGTAAGAAGGTAAAAAATTTGAGTTAGAGATTCATTTCTTCTATCACTTGTTGTAGATCTTGATAGAAGTTGATGAAACTGACTTCGTTGGGACTCATTGATCTACCCAGTTCATTTTCCATGGCTTCTTTCTTGATCACATTCATTTCTTCTATCACTTGTTGTAGACGATCTTGATAGAAGTTGATTTGTTCATCAGCTTCAGCTGTATCAATTTTGGCTTTTTTGGATCTTCTCAGCTGAAGCTTGTCCACAATATGAGATTCGATAGCATCTTCAGCCGCATAAGCTGCATCTGCGATACGTTTGGATCTCCTCGGCTGAAGCTTGTCCACAATATGTGATTCGATAACATCTTCAACAGCATGAGCTGCATCTGCGATACGCATCTCCAGCGGATCAGCTTCATCTCCATCGGCAACAGGGGACTTATAACTTTCAAGAAATTCCTGCAAAAAGGTAAGAATTTGAGTGAGAGATTCAAGTTGTTGTTTGTGGATAGAAATTGGAGGGGAAGGGTGGTGCTCGATCTGATTGATGGTATTCATAAGAGAAACTATGGCTGCATAGGCTGCCATGATCCAAGGAAAAACAGTGTATATTTTTCTGAGAAAGAATTTGATAGAATCTGAGTTTAGGTTCAGCAAAAACAATGTGTAAAATGGGTATATCTCCTCTTCTCAATTATTATCAGAAACATTATGTGTGCAGCTTTTCATCCACCTTTCAGAATCACATTAATGCCAAACAGCTAAGATAAGAGAAGACTTGTCGGTTGACCCTACAGTTTACTAGTCTCTTATCACATTGTGCTAATTATGCTAATTATGAAATAATGGAGCTAAAGAGTAGCAAGCTACAATTGAATTTTTTTTAGATAGGTGATCATTTAGTGTAGCATTATGCTATGCTTAAATGGGCATAATAATAAGATTCAAAATAAAACCTTTTGGAATATGATTTGTCTTCTCGCAGTGCACTACTTAAAAAAAAAAAAAAGGCGGGCAATGTCCAATCCTCATACAGCTGAGAAACATTAAATTACATGTAAATTTAAATAAGAACACTATGGTGTAAACGTATTCCAACCATTCTGAATCAAGTTCAATAAAAATTATTAATATGAAATTTTACACCACCTTAATCTAAATTACCATTTTTGTTGTCCTGCTTACTCATAGCATGAAACTTAGGAAGCTAACACTCACTCAATCTCATTTGATTATCTCATATAGTTTGGGAAATATATACTAGTATAAAATTATGATATAGAGCTTCATTCTCAACTTTTTTTTCAATGAAATCTAGCTTGTTTTCTTATTCTCGACTAGGCCCAAGCCCAAGCCCAAGCCCAAGCCCATCCCATGAACATATATAGAGAAATAAAGGTTATTTTTGCTTTTTGGATCCAACCGAAGAAATAAAGGTTATTATTATCCCTATCAAAGCTATTGAATATTATTAACAGCTCAAAGATACAATCAAGATATGTTGTAGGGTTAAACATATGCAAATTACTTGAAATGAAAAACACCTCAAGAAAATGATGCACTCTAAAAAGGCATAGGTCGCCAACCTCACATCAACTTTTCATGAAATTTCATCAAATAAAAACTTATACAAAAAGACAATCTATTTTAACTCTCAACAAAAAATTAACATATAACTGACAAAAATTGTTGAGATTATTATAGTTGGAACTGTATCCCCAATTTATTTTGATCAAACAAAATTATTTAAAGAACAATTTATATAAATAACATTTCATATACTATGATTATAAATAATGTAAAATAATAATTATGATGTAAAGTGATTTCCCGTCGAATTTCGACCGGTTATAAACTAGTTTCATATAAATTGGTTTTTGGAGATGATCCTCATCGGCCACTCTTTTTAGCGCGCTTTCCTTGCCCTTTCTTGGTGGCCCCTTTAGGCGACGCTTCAACATTTCAAGCCTATTCGGTCGCCAAGATAGAATTGCAGTATTTTGGATCCAAACAAATGAAGATCTTATTCTATTTTAGATGGAGTCTACAAACTGATTGAGCATTCTACAAAAACAAGATGGACTATTTAAATTTCCTTATCACATTTTAAGACAACTATTTTATAATCCTATTTGCCAAGTAATCTATCCACAAGAACACTATCATAGAAACTTTTTTAATGTTTGGTATAGTAAACATATAGTATCTCTCATATATCATGCATGCCACTGTTGCTAAATGATAGCAGGCCCATAGAGTTTGAATATGTGGTTGAGAACTTATTAAACAATTAACAACTGTGTGAATGGTGAAAATCCTATCACTTTGTACATTTACTGAACTTAGATTAGGGGTGTAAGTGAGCCGAGCTAGCTTGCGAGCTACTCGGGATCGACTCAAAAATTACTCGAAATCGACTCGGTATAAGCCGAGTCGAGCTTGAGCTCGAGCTACTCGACTAGGTATCGAGCCCGAGTTCGAGTTTTATCATACTCGACTCGTTAGGCTCGCGAGCCTAATCGAGCTTTCAAAAAAATTACGATTTTATCCCTACACTATATAATTACTAATATAGCTCATAATATATACAATTTGTGGAAGCATGTATGAGACGAGCTTAAACGAGCTCGACTAAGATTCAATAATCGAGCCGAACCGAACCGAGTCGAGCTCGAGCTCAAAAATCTCAAACTCTTAGCTCTAGCCTCAGTGACTCCTCTGGTGGCCACTTCAGCCAGCACTTTCTTCAAGCCTCCTCCTAAGCTGCTCCCAACACTCATCTCCTCAACCTCACAATTTCTGATTTATTCAAAGAAATGGGAATCTAAAATTATGGGTTATGAAATGGATCTTACAGAATTCATTTACACAAAAAACGCTTAGATTTTTTATATGGACTAGCAAGGGGTAACAATAGTCCAAAACTTGAATGAATAAATTGGGCCAAATTCAATTAAAATCGCAGCCCATTTTCTTTTGAAAGTAAATCTGCTCAATCCCAACACACCCAGCCCAATGAATTAAACAGAAAACAAAATCGGGTCCAGCCAAGTAAAAATAAAAACCGGCCCAAATGCTATTGTATACGACAGCCCAATCAAATAAAAATAAAAGGAAATTGGGCCAGCTAAATTTAAAAGGAAACAGCCCAAATAGAAGCCCAACCCTCAGGCCCCAAATGGAATTGTTTGCGTTTGTAGATGCTTGTATGGTGGTATTTTGCATGCTGGTGTCAAGGATTTCTAATTCATGCTCTACTTATATATGGTAAGTTCACATTTGAGCTAGCAGTTCAGACATCGTATAAAAAGACTAAGGTATCGTCAAATTTCTAGTTGTATACCTTTGTTGATGGTTGAAATTGATAGAAAGCTGTTTTTCTTCTTTAGGGATTTTGGCCTGAAATTTTTAAGTGCTTGTAGGAATTATATTATATACATTATCTACATTGATATTATATTTCACCATTGTTTATCCTTTTCTAATCCTTTTTCTTTTGCTCGCAGATTGAAACTCCCAAAGATGTTCAAGAAAAGTTTGGCCGATCTGTGGTTGAATCATATCTACTGTGATAGGTATGTTCCTTGGGTGCATAAAATAAATCAAAGTGGAGTATGAATGATATATAGACATTTCTCTATTATTGTTAGAAAATGGAGGTGATTATATAGTGGTTTGAGTGTGGTGAGTGATTGTAGTGAAGTGGTGTAGAGAATATTGTGAATGTAGTGTGTGTAGAAGATAGAGAGAATGATTTTAGAATTGAGCTCTTGTCTCCAAAGAACTTAGATAATATTAGATAGAGTGATGTTTTTGAGATTGATTACAAATGGCTCACAAGAGCTCTATTTATAGGTGTGGGAAGATCTCTCTAAATCCCACTACATTAGTTTGTATCTAGAATTCTCTACTAGTATCTACTTGGAATTCTCTAGATACTCTATTTTAAATATCTAATTTCTAGAATACTCATACTTCTCCTAGGTATTATTTAGAATACTCTAGAGTAATCTAGCTAGTGGTGAATTCTCTAGATCATACATAGCTTATTCTCTCTTAGAATATTCTAGATAAATGCATCACACTTCAATAATTATAGAGAGACGTCAATAAAAATAAATAGTAACATTTCGACTGAATTATTTGAACTTAAATAAATGTAAAAGTTCTTTTAAAAAAAAAATGTAAAAGTTGATGCCATATTGGATTCTAGCGAAAAAAGACAATGCATATCTGGAATGCATTTGTAAGTGACAAATATGATAATGAAAAGTATTTACAATGAAAACTACGCATTAAACTTGTTTATTTAGTTATTTATTTAAACTAGCAGTAAGAACGTGCGATGCACGTTAAACACGTGTGATTTTGTACTATGCAAATAAAATTCATATATATTATTATATAGTTTTGAATATTTGTATTAATTAATTGTATTTATTTAATTGTCTTATTCATTTGACTATAATTGTAATTTAAAAAAGGAATCAATGCAACTATTAATGAATACATTTAAATGCAAGAAAGTAATATTCATAATATACCTCTAAATAAAAATGTAAAAAAATCTATGATAAACATCCTAAATTATCTAAGTATGGAGCAAGACGAATTTTAGATCTTTTCTTGTTTGATTTTGACGATTGGGGATCTCTTCTTCTTATTTTTGGTTTGCAACAGCATGTTGTTCAACGGCAAATCATCGTCACTTGTAATCTCAATGTAGTCATCAAACTTTCTTGGTTATCCTTCTTTCTTTTCTTTTGTGATAATGTGGGCTGCAACTCCATTGTAGATTTTTTCTTTCTAGACGGGTTTATTTTATCTTTCTAGACGGGATTATTTTTTTTTATTTCTCGAATGAATGTTTCTTTTCTTCCACTTGAGTGGGCTCTTCTTCAATATCTCCAACATCGATGCTTTCCATTGGTTGCGTTTTTTCGATTGCATTTGCTACAATATTGAGATTTTCCCATTGATCGAATTTTATAGATGCTTAATTCATTTGGCATTTGAAATGTTATTACCTCATTCGTGCAATCGAAAACGCTTTGATCAGCTTCTAATAAACCCTTTTTTTGTGCCGCTTTTTTGAATGTTGAGCATTCTATACCATTAACCGTCAATAAATGTTGGAAAGAGGTTGGTCCCCTAACATGATCTAACAATAGCTTTTGATAGTATCTTTCTCCTTCAATCGGACTTACTGCACTTATACGTCCAATAACGCTAATTTTCTGCCTTTCTGTCCAAATTTTGTCCCTCTTATTCCATACGTAATGCTCTGGAAATTCTCTATAGAGATATTGCCTTGCCTTTTCACTTGTAGCACACATAGAAAAATATTCATTAAGCATCATTTTTGAAACATGATCTCACAATAAAAGCTTCTGCAGATTTTGAGATACGTGATAGGATACAAATTGTTTATTAGGAAGGTGAAGTTGTAAGTTGATAATTGCTGGAGAAATATCATTCAAACCAAATTCATACATTCTCCACATTGCTTCTTGTGCAGATACCCATCGTGCATCTTGAAATTATTTGATTTCATCAACTTGATGCGGCTCGTCATCTTGGGTTATATGAATGCCACCACCCTATCATGTCTCTTTTAGATATATTTGTACAAATACTTAACAACTGTAATACCAGAGCATACCTCGACATTAATATGGCAGTTGTATCTGGACAATAGATGTGCATTATATGGTACAACCCATTGGTTGTCTAAGTCTACATTCCGAACACGTACAGTTGATCCATTTTTTCTTCGTCTCACTACTACAAAAGTTTACATACATAACAGTACATAGATAACGGTTTTTTTCAAAAACCGTTATGTATGAGCGCACTTTTAGGAATAGATAACGGTTTTTCAAAAATCCGTTATCTATGTACTGTTGTCTAAATGCATAGATAACGGTTTGAACAAATGCGTTATGTTTTTGCGTTATCTATTAGTTGCATACATAACGGTATTACAAAACCGTTACGCTACCGTTATCTATGACCATCTTTTATAACAGTTATTTATAACGCTAAAGAATCGTTATGTATAAGAGTCATTTACAACGGTTTTTGAACCGTTATGTATGAGCGTCTCTAAAAACTGTTATGTATAATTTTTTTATTAATTTTTTTAAAATAATATTAATATTATATTATATTATATTAAAAAATAACAAATTAAGTGTTTATCCTAAAATCTGAATTTATTTCTAGTTATAGACTTTGAAAAATAATAAAATCTAAATACATTATTAGAAACCTAAATACCAAAAATTAAATAATAAAAGTGAAACAAAAGAAAAAAAAAAGAAAAAAAAAAGAAAGAAAAAGATTTGACTTCATTTCTTCAACCCCTAAAATCCCTATTCGTTGCTCCCGCTCAATTTTCACGCTAACACCTCAAAATTTCCCCCAAATCGGACCTGGCCTCTTTCTCTCTTCACCATCGCCGTGCCCTGCCACCGCCGTCGCGACTCGCCGCCACGACCAGCGCCGCCCGGCACTCACTGCGCCCCCCATCTCGTCGTCCTCTGTTTGTTTACCCGTAGCAGCAGCTGCGGAGATATCTCTCCATCTCGAACCCGCGTCGCCTGCCACCGACCGTGTCGACTCGCCGTTGCCACGCCGGCCGTCTTCTCGCCGCCCCTTTTAACCCTAGGCGCCGCGATAAACCCCATTTTAGCTCGCAAATCCTTATCTGCTCTTCGCGCGCGTCAGCTCGTAAACCCTATTTTTTCCAATTCCTCATTTAATTTATGTCACAGCCCGCCCTAACTAGGGATAGTTAGGCCGAGTGATCCACGACTAGGGATGGGGTTAAAGAAGAAGGGGAAGAAAAGGGGCGTCATTTATAGCCGTAAAACTTACTCATCTTAATAAAACTCGTCATTTTTATTCATTAATACTCAATTGAAAACAGTCTATGAAAGACTGCATAAAAGTTAATTAATATCATTAATCAAGTTATACATCATATGCAACCATTCTCTTAAGACTCAAAGTATGACATAACATACTATAACATCAACAACATCTTGCAGCGGAAAGTAGCTAGACATATGTATGAAGACATATTCTAGACAGGTTAACTATTTATTAACAACCCTGGAGACTCCGCTCATTGCAGCACCATCATCACATCAGCTCAACCTGCACATTTAGAAAACATATGCAGGGCTGAGTACAAAAGCACTCAGTGGGCACGTATGCCTAGGTATAAAAATACATGCTTCAAAACTATAAATTGTCATGCCATCATAATCAGTACAGCAAGGGAGTTTTTCGCTAAAAAGGCCCAAGCTTACTAAGTTCATTTGTGATTCTTAAAGTTCGTCTGATCAGACTAAGTTCTTTTGTAATCTATCATATCTGAAACTGTGTGCCGGAGAGGTGGCCACCTGATCACTAAATTATTAGCAACAAATTACCGCAACTAACACGGTGCAATTGTAGCACAAATTAAGTAACCGAGTATCGTATCCACAGGGACTATTATGACAAATCACTCTAAGTAATCCTAATTACACTCTAGTAATATTCAGGCAAACGAAAGAAAGAAGGTTTAATTAACTTAAACTAAAACGCAATTAGCAATAATTAAAAGATCGTAGGAAAAATCAAATATGAAAGACAACTGATCCTAGGGTAGTAAATTCATTAATTAAATCTACGCAATAAATCTATTAACCCTATGTACCAGTTTAATCCAGTTATGATGAGAGATCACTTAAGTAATCAATTACTCTCGCTAGAGCAGCAACGATCGTAGATTAGTAAATTCTCTATCTCCGTTAGGTCTCAAGAAAATATACTAACTCCCAATAGCTCCTAAGAATAGCTCCCTATGATCCACCTATCTCCGCTAGGTCTCAAGGTTAAAATCATATCATACATTCCTGAATCCGCTAAACAGTTATCTCCGCTAGGTCTCAAACCGAATAGCTAAACATGCAAACTATTGATCAGATAATTCACAAGAAATTAAGCACCAGGAATTATGAATCATAAACTGGAAGGCACAAAGGTATTAACAAATAAATCACATAAATTCAATCAACTATTTACAAACCCTAGAATCAGCTAAAGGAAACTAGCCAGACATAGCAAAATAAAACTTAAACATAATTAAAAAGAACGCAATTGTAAAAACTGAATTAAATAAAAACCGAATTAAATAAAAACTGAAGTAGCGACTTGAATCTTTAATCTTAATCCAAGCATTGAAAACTAGAAAGCAATAAAATTCTAAAGCTAAAAACTAAAGTATCAATACTAGGGTTCGTGGTTCTGCCGTCTGATGATGTCCTCCCTTTGAAAGGCCAAAAGAGGACCTATTTATAGGCTTCAAATTTCCTTCGGATCACCATGGAAAGTTGCCATGCAAAGTAAACTTCTAAAGGTAATTGAATTCTAAAGGTAATAGAATCGTATAAAAATAAGGCAACTTTCCAGCTGGATGCGTGCTCTGGAAAATCTCCTACTCTTGCCGAATTCGCGGCTCTCGCCAGAGGAATGGATAATCTCTCTGAAAACGGGTCGCGCCCGAGAAATGACGAATTCTCTGCTATCGCCAGAGGATTGATATCGCCAGAGGAACGGGTGATCTCTCTGGCCTCGCCAGAGAGATGGGTCGCCAGCGGAATGCTATCCCCAGAGGAATGGCGACTTCTCTGGCTTTTGAGCGCTGACTTTACTTCTCTGATGCTGGCACTTCTCGGCAGAGGAATAGGTGATTCCTCTGACTCTGGCGATTGGTTTCTCTGCTCTGACTTCTTGACTTCTTTGCCTTGATTTCTCTGACTTCGCCAGAGAAATGGTATCGCCTCTGGCATTGATATCTCTGGCGAGACTTCTCTGCATTCCGCGGATTTCTCTGGACTGGCTTTTGACTTCGCTGATCTGGGCTTTGATTTCTCTGGTCTTCCAGAGCAATGATGATTTCGCTGCTCTTCAGACCAAAACACCTAAAAATCGCGAAAATCATCCAAAATTGAATTCTTCCATCTCGAAAGCCTAAATCACCTGCAAAGCATAAAATACACCATAAACGCACCAATTTCCAGAAGATTAACTTAAGATATGCACAAACAAACCCCTAAAAAATCGTGTAAATTAAGCATAAATCAACTCCCCCACACTTAGCCTTTTGCTTGTCCTCAAGCAAAATCTATATGAATCCTAGGAAGAGATTGATTTCAACAACGTTTATTTCCATCCCATCATTCACAAAGTCAATTCAAAACTTTACAATCAACATACATCTCTCGGTCATGCAAGTAACTCAAAGTTTAAGAAGCAACAAAAGAGTAATGCAAGTAATTCGATCAGACCCAATTCTCCGCTAGAAGTGAATTCCCTAATGTGATCGCCTTTATAATCAATATCACCATTTTTTCACACTTTGTGTGCTTGATATTTTCGACAGTTGAGCCATAATTCATGAAAGAAAACCATTTGGATGTAATCCAAAGTCTTTTCACGTGGTTTCCCATGCTCATAGTTAGACTAGAGGAGCAGAGACTCAGAACTATCACATTATAGAACAGGCCAGATGTTTCAGAGCTGGCAATTTTGAAGTTGGCAATTCGTCCAACATTTTTCACATTTCACAGATAAGATACGATCGTAGGCAATCACAATGACAACACTCCTTCTAGCATCTACCGGACAAATCACGTTTTACTAACTTACAAAAGTGTTGCAACAAAACTCATAATTCTTTGCACAATCAAGAAACATATATCAAAGGTAAAACAAGAATATCCTCCATTCATTCACAAACCCGAAATTCACATCGAAAACCATCTTCTCTTCCACAAATTCATAAAAATTAGCCAGATTCGAGACTAAAAACTAAGCATAGAAAAATCAATTTCGCCCAATTTTGAAAAATATAAGCACAAAACACCACTCCCCCACACTTAAAGTATGCCATGTCCTCAGGGCATAAAAGAAATATGAAAAGTGTAGAAAACGTCCCTGATTATCGGCAATGAAAAACTGAATCATCGGGCGAAGTGGTGAAGAAGAGGGTTTGCGGTCTGTTTCAGAGGTAAGAGTGACTTCTCTGGCGGCCAGAGCAGCGAAGAGAGTGACTGCGCTGGAACATGGAGATTTCCGGAAAACTGGCAGAGAAACACAAAAACCCCAAACAAAACAAAGAAACAAAAAGAAACAAAACAAAACACAACGAAACTAAAAGGAAGGAAAACAAAACAAAGAAAAATAATTGGGTTACCTCCCAACAAGTGCTTAATTTAACGTCTAGAGCTCGACGATACCTCAAACTTATGGATCATCGAATTGTATAAAAGTACCTCATCTCCTGGCTTGATTTCCTTGGTGCGAATGTTCAAATCATGGAACTTCTTCGCCCTTTCCTTGTAGATCCGGGAACTCTCGTAGGCCTCATTCCTCCATTCATCTAACTCCGTCAATAAATCTCGTCTTGTATGACCAGCCTCCTTGAACTCCAGATTGATTCTCCTCGTCGCCCAATATGCCTTGTGCTCAATCTCCACAGGTAAATGACATGACTTGCCGAAGACGAGTTGATAGGGAGACATACCAATCGGAGTTTTGTAGGCAGTGCGATAAGCCCAAAGAGCATCATCCAAGTGTTTCGCCCAATCCTTCTTGTTGGCCACACTTTTTTCCAAGATTTGCTTGATCTCCCGATTAGCCAACTCCGCCTGACCATTAGCTTGAGGATGATATGGAGTCGTCACCTTGTGCTTTACTCCATACTTTGCCAACATGCTTGCTAGTAACTTGTTGTTGAAGTGCGACCCCCCATCACTTAGCAACGCTCTCGGTGCTCCGAATCGAGTTAAAATATTCTTTTGCAAGAATTTAATGACTACCTTGGAATCATTGGTGGTAGTTGGGATCGCTTCCACCCATCGAGACACATACTCCACAGCAAGCAATATGTAGGAAAAACCGCAAGAGGCAGGGAAAGGACCCATAAAGTCAATTCCCCAAACATCAAACAGCTCCACTTCAACAATGATATTTTGCGGCATCTCATCCTTCTTGGTGATATTGCCCATGCGTTGACAGCGATCACAAGACTTCACGAAAGCATGGCAATCTGCGAAAATCGAAGGCCAATAGAATCCACTATGATTTACCTTCATGGCAGTGCGGTTGGCAGCAAAGTGACCTCCACTAGGGGAGGTATGACACTCCTCAATGATCTTTGGCCATTCATGCTCTCGAACACATCGCCGAATAAAGCCATCGGCGCACCTTCGGTAGAGGTAAGGATCCTCCCAATAATAAAACTTTACATCATGGAGGAACTTCTTCTTTTGATAGTGCGACAATCCCTCGGGGAGAGCTCCAATAACCAAGTAATTGCTATACTTTGCATACCAAGGATCCTTAAATAACACGGCCCAAATCTGCTGATCTATTGGTTTAACTGATTTTTCTGGCGAGGCAGCCAGAGGAATCATGGAGTCCTCTGGCGATGCAGTCCAAATCTGCTCATCGGGAAAAAATTCATTGATGGCCATCTTTGGATCATCCCCCTCGATTGGATTCTCCAAACGAGATAAGTGGTCAGCTACCACGTTCTCACATCCTTTCCGATCTCGGATCTCCATATCAAACTCTTGTAGCAGTAAGATCCAACGAATCAAGCGGGGCTTGGAGTCTTTCTTCGTGAACAAGTAGTGGATGGCGGCATGATCAGTGTAGACAATTGAATGAGTTCCAATCAAATAAGAACGGAACTTATCAAAAGCGTACACCACAGCTAGCAGTTCCTTCTCCGTGGTTGTGTAATTCCTCTGAGCAACATCCAAAGTTTTACTAGTGTAGTAAATTACCTTGAATAACTTATCTCTCTTTTGCCCCAACACAGCTCCCACGGCCCAATCGCTAGCATCGCACATCAACTCAAATGGAGCACTCCAATCCGGCGTGATCAACACTGGTGTAGAAATCAGCGCGGCTTTCAACTTCTCAAATGAGACGCGGCATTCCTCGGTGAAGACAAACTTCACATCCTTCTCTAGTAAAGCACAAAGTGGCTTGGACAGCTTGGAGAAGTCTTTGATGAAGCGCCTATAAAATCCTGCATGCCCAAGAAAACTTCGCACTGATTTCACAGAAGTGGGCGGCGGCAACTTTTCAATGGCCACGATCTTAGCACGATCCACCTCCAAACCTTCGGCAGAGACTCTATGCCCCAAAACAATGCCCTCACGGACCATGAAGTGGCACTTTTCCCAATTGAGTACGAGTGCTGTCTCCTCACAACGCTGCAACACTTGAGCAAGATTGTCCAGACAATTATCAAAGGAGGATCCAAAAACGGAGAAATCGTCCATGAATACTGACTCATCCTAAAACACCTAACGGATGGACTCGAATTTATACGAGGTCGTCCTAGGGTGGTAAGGTGACTCAAGTCGTCTCTCAAGGAAGGCTAAACAGGGCTTTGATCATGCTACGCACAGAAAACATGAAATAAACCTAAACACTCTAAACGGGTAATTGGGTCTGGCACTCTCTCCGATTAACTAGCGCGTAATTAAATAAGCTTGTAATTATCTAATGCAGAATCAACAGAAAGCATATAAATCTATCTAGGCGGAATGAGAAGGAAGCAGATTAAGAACGCAGGAAACTAAGAAACCTAGGGTTTTAACTAGCAATCTAGAAAGCATTAGATAAATCAATCAATCAAAAACAACGATTATCTAGGCGAGATTAAAGAACAACGATTCATCAATTGAACATGGAACAACGATTATCTAAGCAATGCAATAACGAGAAAGCTTGTAAAGATTAACTAATCAAAATGAAAAACTTACAATCGATCCAATGAAATCAACGATCTAGCGGAATCCACAAGTATCTAGAATGTTTCTATCTATCTAAACTATGGGAAAATGCATAAAATCGCAGGTGGAGGCTGCTGGAGTCGGAAGTGTGAAATAAAACCCTCAAAATCGGATTTTATAGCAATTTCCGTAACTGCCAGATCTGCACAGGGGCGGCGGCCGCCGTGAGACGGCGGCGCCGTGGACGGCGGCCGCCGTGGGACGGCGCCGCCGTGATGCCCCTTCGCGGTTTCTTCCAAAAATTGTACGGCCCGCGCCGTGGGGCCGCGGCCGGCGTCTGGACGGCGGCCGCCGTGAGACGGCGGCGCCGTGGACGGCGTCCGCCGTGACACGGCGGCGCCGTGGTCCGTCTTCGCAGATTGCTCCCAAGGTTGCACGGCCTGCGCCGTGGGGCCGCGGCCGCCGTCTGGCGGCGGCGGCCGTGAGCCTGACTCCAAAACATGCTCGAAACAATACCAAAACGCTCGGCAATTCGCGAATCCTGCACGCGACAATAGTACATCCAAAAAGATCATCAAGCACGTGAAATATAGAGCAAAAAGGTACGAAACGAGCTCGAATGCACAGCAGGAAAACTCATAAAATCATCACGAAATAGGGCTAAACAACCCCCCCACACTTAAATCCTTGCTTGTCCTCAAGCAACAATCACAACATTGACAGAAAATCCACAAGCGATTCTCCTCACCAAGCAAACACAAACCAATCCAAGTCCTTCAAGAAATCAATGTCCCCAATCAGATGTTCAAAGTTAAGGTTTAAAAATGCAACAACAAGGTGATACAACTCAATCCGATCAGACCCAATTCTCCGCTAGGGGTGAATTTCCTAATGCAATTTCCTTAACAATCATAACTCATTCCTTTTTCACATTCGTTCATTTTTCACATTTCACATTTCACTTCTCTTTTTTTTTTTTTTTTTTTTTTTTTTTTTTTTTTTGGGGTCAAGTTATTTTCGCTCTTAATAGATGGGCCATAATTCACGAGATTGAACTTTTGGAGGTGATCCAAAATATTCTCGTGTGGTTTCCCATGCTCATAATGAAGCCATTAGAGGAGCAGAGACCCAGATCTATCAAAAACTCAACAACCAACCAAACAATAAAACACAGAGAATGATATTAGGAATTTGCACTGAAAACACTCCCCCTAGCTTCTACCGGACAAATCACGTCAAAAGTTGCTCATCAGGGTGTTGCACCAAAACCTTAAACTAATTACACCATGTTGGGAACAAATCAATCATGACAAACAAGGACAACAAACAACACAAACACAATCCAGAATCGCCAATGAATCACTATCAACATGCGATGCACTTAAAAACAAGCAAGAAGACAAGATAAGGGGACCATTCGCCCCAACACAAGAAAGCCCAGGAATACAACAAGGAAACACCCACAGGATTTACAACAAAAACCAACAAACACCCCCCCCACTTAAAATCTGGCACTGTCCTCAGTGCAAACAAAAAGAGAGGTGAAAGAGGAAACTTCCCTAAATACCGATCCAGTAGTGAGTCTGTAGTGTCCCACGATGTCTGCCTCTCTCTTATCCAAAGAACAAGCAGTCTCCAACGCAACAACCTGCACCAAACAGCAGAAGCAACAAAACACAACACAAACAAAACGAAAGAAAAACGAAACAAGAAAAAGCAAGAAAACATGGGTTGCCTCCCATGCAGCGCTAGTTTTTAAGTCGCCAGCCCGACTAAGAGAACCCCTTAACCAAAATCCGATTGAAGATCCAGCTGCCTTAGCGCCCTTGTAAACACATCTTCTTGAATTGCAGCTGCGGGTCCTCCAAATGAGTCCTCCATGCTCGTATCCTGGGATGGCCCTCTATCCACACATCCCACGAGATTGAATGACCCAACCTCATCAAGCTTCTCTTCTAGGAGCAAGGCACACAGAAAACCTTGCTCAATATCACCTTCCTCGTGCAGCTTATCCAGAGATTCCTGCTCAATGTCAGCTTCATCCTGCAAGGTAGCAAGGAATTCCTCCACAATCTCGTCCTCCTCCTGAAACTTATTAAGGAATTCCTGCACAATACAATCCTCATCCAAAACATCAAATGTTTCAACATAAGAGCAGATTTGAATTAAGGAAGTGGGGGGTAGTAGGTTTTTTATCAAAAACTGAGAATGTTACCGCTTTACCTACCCCTACCATACTTACAGTTCCCGTACCCACATCGATGCGAGTATGGGTGGTAGCCATAAAGGGTCGGCCAAGTAGCACGAGATGCCCATTCTCGCTTCTAATCCCTTTTCCCACATCTAGGACGACAAAATCAGCCAAAACTCTAATTCCCCTCACAACAACCTCAACATCCTCAACCAGGCCCCGTGGGCTACTAATAGAGCCGTCAGCTAGCTCTATCTTCATATTCGTGCATTTCAGCCTTTTATTACCCAATTTCTCAAAAATATCAAACGGCATCAAATTGACTGCCGCGCCCAAATCGAGCATCCCAAACACCTTTTCAACCCCACCTAAGCTAATATCAAAAATAAAGCTACCTGGATCTCCTTGCTTGGGTGGTGGTTGGTCTCGTGCAACAGTGATGGGTGGCAATGGCTCACTGGGGCATTGGGTAGCCTTGATTGCCTGCACAGTTTTGCTTCTCCATCTCCCCATGGTTATTTGGGCCTTGTCCTTGACTACCTCAACGGCATGAGCTTGATGCGGCTGTTTGTCCTGGTTCGGGAACTTCCCGGTCGGCTGTTCTTGCTGCAGCTGATTCAGGGCTCCTGTTAGTTGCCCAACTGTAGTCTCGAGGCGCTTGATGGTAGCACTCTGAGACTCCATGTTCTGTTTGGTCATCTCCATGAAGGACTGCATGGTGTCCTCGAGAGACGGCTTCTGCGATTGAGCTTGCTTCTGAAACTGTTGGGGGGCATTCTGGTATTGCTGCTGCTGCTGAAAATTCCCTTGTTGCATAGGGAACTGTTGATACTGCTGATACTGCGGGGGCTGCTGCTGCTGATAAGCTTGAGTGTAGTTCTGCTGCTGAGCTCTCCAACCCGAATTGGAGCTTTGTTGCCCTTGATTAAAGATAGGCCTCTGTTCAAATTTAGGCCTCCCCGGATAGCTCTGAGCAGCATAGACCTCTGCTTCTCCTTCAGGTGTGAATCCCCCCATGCGATGGCACGCGTTGGTTCCATGACCAAAATCGCCACAAATTCCACATCCTTCTGCTGGTGGCGCGTGAACTGGTGGGGCTTCTGCCTGGTTCATCTTGAGGTGCTGAACTTGCCTCATCAATTCTGCTACTTGCTTCTGAAGCTCATTGTTGGGAGCAACTGCATTGGCTTCACCCCTCCTTCCTCTAGCTGATTTCTGTTGAGAACTCGCTGCAAGTGTGTTGAAAATCTCCTTGAGCTCATCAGCTGTCTTCCGGGCAATGTTGCCCCCTGCTGTACTGTCCACCATAAACTGTGCCGTCTGAATCAATCCGTCATAAAAGAACTGCATCAACATGACAGGTGATAACTGGTGCTGTGGGCACTGGCGGAGGAGCTCTTGGAATCTCTCCCAAGCCTCGTGGAGAGGCTCGTCAGCTCCTTGCATGAAGTTCATTATTTGGCTCCTAATCTCTTGAGTCTTGTGATTAGGGTAGTACTTGAGCATGAACTTCTCACACGCCTCTCCCCATGTAGTGATGGAGTTCGGCGGTAGGGACAGCAACCACGTTCTCGCCCGGTCCTTGAGTGCGTAGGGTAAGCACTTGAGTCTCAACTGATCCTCGGTGAGTTCCAGCAGTGGGAAGGTCTGCACTTGGGTGCAAAAATCACGGATGAACTGCAAGGCGTCCTCACTGGGCATCCCACAAAAGAGCGGCAACAGGTTTGAATCATTGGGCTTCAGATTATAATTCCGGACCGCCGTGGGAAGCACTATCGCAGAAGTGCTAGTGGTCCCAATAACTGGCCTGGAAAAATCTCCCATGTACTGGACATTCTGCTCCGCCATTGCTTCTTGGTCAGGATTAGGCCGAGCTTCTTCTTTTTCTTCTGCAGAATGCACTGAAGGCGTCTCCTCCACGGCTTCCAGGATGGGATCGGAAGCAATTCTCTCTTCACAGTTTTTCTCTTGAAACTGTGATTCCACAAAACTTCTCGAACTGGACTCGGACTCCTTCTCTAGGCTTGAAAGAACCTCCCGAGGTCGATGAATGTTGTCGTAGTAAGGTGCAAGCTTTCTCTTCAAGCTTCTACGTCCTTGCATACACAACACAAACAAACAAATCAAACGCACCGGAGGGAGAAAAAAAACCGAGTCAAAAGAAATAAACAAAAGAACACACGGAAAACAAAGCAACACAATCAAATGCCTAAAGCCTTCCCCGGCAACGGCGCCAAAATTTGACTCATCCTAAAACACCTAACGGATGGACTCGAATTTATACGAGGTCGTCCTAGGGTGGTAAGGTGACTCAAGTCGTCTCTCAAGGAAGGCTAAACAGGGCTTTGATCATGCTACGCACAGAAAACATGAAATAAACCTAAACACTCTAAACGGGTAATTGGGTCTGGCACTCTCTCCGATTAACTAGCGCGTAATTAAATAAGCTTGTAATTATCTAATGCAGAATCAACAGAAAGCATATAAATCTATCTAGGCGGAATGAGAAGGAAGCAGATTAAGAACGCAGGAAACTAAGAAACCTAGGGTTTTAACTAGCAATCTAGAAAGCATTAGATAAATCAATCAATCAAAAACAACGATTATCTAGGCGAGATTAAAGAACAACGATTCATCAATTGAACATGGAACAACGATTATCTAAGCAATGCAATAACGAGAAAGCTTGTAAAGATTAACTAATCAAAATGAAAAACTTACAATCGATCCAATGAAATCAACGATCTAGCGGAATCCACAAGTATCTAGAATGTTTCTATCTATCTAAACTATGGGAAAATGCATAAAATCGCAGGTGGAGGCTGCTGGAGTCGGAAGTGTGAAATAAAACCCTCAAAATCGGATTTTATAGCAATTTCCGTAACTGCCAGATCTGCACAGGGGCGGCGGCCGCCGTGAGACGGCGGCGCCGTGGACGGCGGCCGCCGTGGGACGGCGCCGCCGTGATGCCCCTTCGCGGTTTCTTCCAAAAATTGTACGGCCCGCGCCGTGGGGCCGCGGCCGGCGTCTGGACGGCGGCCGCCGTGAGACGGCGGCGCCGTGGACGGCGTCCGCCGTGACACGGCGGCGCCGTGGTCCGTCTTCGCAGATTGCTCCCAAGGTTGCACGGCCTGCGCCGTGGGGCCGCGGCCGCCGTCTCCACGGCGGCCGCCGCCTGGCGGCGGCGGCCGTGAGCCTGACTCCAAAACATGCTCGAAACAATACCAAAACACTCGGCAATTCGCGAATCCTGCACGCGACAATAGTACATCCAAAAAGATCATCAAGCACGTGAAATATAGAGCAAAAAGGTACGAAACGAGCTCGAATGCACAGCAGGAAAACTCATAAAATCATCACGAAATAGGGCTAAACAAATACCTCCATGATATTTTCAATCAACCCATGGAAAATCGCCATCATGCAGCGCTGGAAAGTGGCAGGAGCATTGCAGAGACCAAAAGATATCCTCCTAAAGGCAAAGATGCCGTAGGGACAAGTAAACGCGGTCTTATGCTGATCCTCCGGGGCTATCATGATTTGATTGTAGCCCGAATACCCATCCAAAAAGCAATAGTACTCGTATCCTGCTAATCGGTCAAGCATCTGATCAATGAATGGCAAAGGAAAGTGATCCTTACGTGTGGCTGCATTCAAAGCTCGATAATCAATGCACACGCGCCATCCTGTGACCAGCCTTGTAGCAATGAGCTCGTCTCTTTCATCTTTCATCACGGTCATGCCTCCCTTCTTGGAGACTACTTGCGTCGGGCTTACCCACTCGCTATCAGAGATGGCGTAGATGATGCCTGCATCCAACCACTTGAGCACCTCCTTTCTCACCACTTCTTGCATCGCCGGATTTAGACGTCTCTGCGGTTGCACCTTAGGCTTGTATTCCTGCTCCAACAAGATACGATGCATGCATATAGAAGGACTAATTCCCTTGATGTCGGAAATAGACCATCCTATAGCAGACTTGTATTTCCTTAAAACTCGCATTAACTTTTCCAACTCCAACGGAGCTAAATAAGCAGAGACAATGACAGGAAAAGTTTCATTGTCACCCAAAAATTTGTACTTCAAATGCTCAGGGAGCGGTTTCAGCTCAAGTTTGGGTGTGGCCGTAGCTCTGTCTGATTCCGTTGTTCTAGTGGACCCTTCTGCTCTGGCGGGTCCCTCTGCTCTGGCGGATCCCTCTGACCCTGATTTCGCTGGCGATGCTGATTCCGCTGGCGATGATTCCTCTGGCCTGGCTGATTCCTCTGGCGCAGGGAATTCTTTGTCCACCAACTTTCTCCCCCCATTAACAGGTTTGCGAATATCCATGTAAGGCACAGGATCAATGGGGTGTCTATCTACGGCCTCTAGCTCTGCAATATAATCTAAGATCTCATCACACGCCCCATCAAGATCGGAATAAGGGTATAAAGACTGTGTGATGCATTCCTCCAAAGGATCATTCACGGCTGCAGGGAAATCCACCACAGTATCAATTGAATTACAATCCTCAACTTGTGGCTCGGCTGGTTTTTTCATCGCATCATAGATGGATAATGTCATTTTTTCATCATTGACGCGGAAAGTGAGATCTCCATCCTGCACATCAATAAGAGCACGGCCGGTAGCTAGGAATGGACGTCCCAAAATCAGTGGAGTATTCTTGTCCTCCGGCATGTCCAACACTACGAAATCTGCAGGAAAGATAAACTGCTCCACCTGTACTAGAACATCTTCCACAACTCCCTTGGGATATGTGATGGAGCGATCGGCCATCTGCAGTGCAATAGAGGTAGGCTTGATATTTCCGATCTCCAACCGGTTAAAAATAGAGAGAGGCATCAAATTGATGCTTGCCCCTAAGTCACAAAGAACGCGGGAGAAATTCTGCCCTCCAATCACACAAGCTATAGTAAAGCTGCCAGGATCCTTTTGCTTCAATGGTAGCTTCCTTTGTAGCACTGCACTGCATTCCTCGGAGAGATTAATCATCTCATATTTCCCCAACTTCCTCTTGTTGGAGACTGCATCCTTGAGGAACTTGGCATAACCTGGCATATCTCTTAAAGCATCAAGTAAGGGGATGTTGATGTTAAGCTTTGAAAACATTTCCATGAACTTGGCTAACTTCTGATCCATTTTCGGCTTTGCCAGGCTATTCGGGAAGGGTGCTACAGGTTTATACTCTGGCCTGGGAAACGTAGGAGTAAGATTAGGCTTCTTAGCATCAGAGGTTTTCGACGATGCCTTAGAAGTTGACGGTGACTCGCGCACAATCGTCTCCAAGTCATCCTCTTCAACAATCTCGACATTTGTCTCCTTTCCATTCTTGCCGTCCCGCTGCTCTGCAGAGGAATGGTGATTCCTGATTTATGCTTAATTTACACGATTTTTTTAGGGGTTTGTTTGTGCATATCTTAAGTTAATCTTCTGGAAATTGGTGCGTTTATGGTGTATTTTATGCTTTGCAGGTGATTTAGGCTTTCGAGATGGAAGAATTCAATTTTGGATGATTTTCGCGATTTTTAGGTGTTTTGGTCTGAAGAGCAGCGAAATCATCATTGCTCTGGAAGACCAGAGAAATCAAAGCCCAGATCAGCGAAGTCAAAAGCCAGTCCAGAGAAATCCGCGGAATGCAGAGAAGTCTCGCCAGAGATATCAATGCCAGAGGCGATACCATTTCTCTGGCGAAGTCAGAGAAATCAAGGCAAAGAAGTCAAGAAGTCAGAGCAGAGAAACCAATCGCCAGAGTCAGAGGAATCACCTATTCCTCTGCCGAGAAGTGCCAGCATCATGTTGGATTTGTATACTGAAAGCAAGAACTTTGTGCTTGTATACAATGATTCCTGTTATTCACTATTCTTATCTCCTATCTGATTGTGTTCATGATTGCATATGTATGTTCTTTATCTCTGTGTAAGTAGATTATATGGTGTGTTGTAGATCACAGAAGACCATATAATTGGAATAACCTTAAGAGATATAATATGATCACAGCCGAAATAACTCTAGGACAAGTTATTGGTTTAGGCTGCAGTATAGATGGAAGTAGTTTGTCTTGGCTACTTGTCTATACTGGTACGTCATTACGTATTGATAGGACCACAGTTTGAGATGTATTCTTCTATCTGACTTAAGTGAAGAATCAAGATCTCGGTGACTTATAAATCTTAATACTAATAAGTATTCAGATATATATGTTAATTCGTATATCACTTTGACTTACTATGAGCGAGAGTTAAATACTAACTCGAGTACTCTGTATCTTGGGTGATAGCAGTTAATATATGATATTTGATTATCTGTATTAGTACCCGTATCCGGTATAGGATAATGACATCCCCTTAAGGAGCTCAATAAGGTTTATTACGCTAAACCCTGCAGGTTGATTAAGTTCAGGCGTAATAATAAAGATTGAGTGGTACTGCTTAAGGAATTATTAAGAGATTAATTAATTTAAGCTGTCAGAGCTCTAATTAATTAATGGATGTCGGATATTTTAAATACGGAGATTTAATAAGTCTAAATACAAGCCCCGACTCATCACCGGCAATAAAGGGGTAAGTCAGTATCGGTTCTCTAGTGGAATGAACTGATATTTATAAATTAATTATGGTCTGGGCTGACCATGGATGAATTAATTTATTTGAGGCCCATCTTTATTCCTTGTATCTGGTCCCTGGGCTGGCCCAATGTCTCCTAGCCCATGAAGACAGAATTTTCGGCCCTAGCACTGTAATTGGCGCCTCCTCCTTATTTCTGTATTATTAAATACAGCTGTCAGCTCTCAGGAAAATACACTGATAAAATATTAGGGTTTGAGAGCAGAGGGAGGCGCAGAAAATCGTGAGGTGCCATTCTGTCTTGGGAGTTCTCATAGCTCGTTGTCCATCCAACGTTGGGAATTGAGCGGGATACAGTCGAGAAGATCAGAGCTGGAGTCTGAATCATTCGACGCGATCATCAACCATCTGTGCATCCGTTTCTCAAGTAAGTTTTCCTAACACCTGTGTGCAGCTGTTAAATTCATAGGAGCATGTTAGGAATTAATCGTTGTATGGCAAATTAATAATAACCAAGAAACGATCATCGGGCAAACGGAACGTTAATTCAATTTAATATTCCTTCAATTGGTATCAGAGCCCAGGATTAATTTCTTGGCTCTATTATTAATTTGTGTACGATTAATAATATGCGTTGTTTTTTTAACTGCTGTTGTTCTTCGTGATTCGTTGATTCGTGGGATACGTCGTTTGACGTTTGTAATCGTTTTTTCACCACGAGAAAATCCGTGGTTAGATTAGGATTTCAATTGTATTTGTTTTTTCCGTTGTAAATCTGTAAAATTGAAGAACGAGACGAGGACGACGACGAATCAACGACGAGGAAGGTTGTAAGGAGGAGCAACGGGCACGGAGCGAGCAAGGCCGCCGGCGCCAAGGGCTGCGCGCGCGCTGAGCGCCGCGCGCCTGGGCAGGCGCCGTGCGCCCTTGCTGCTGCTGCTCGATGCGAGGCGAGGCGGGCGGCTGTGCTGCTGTGCGGGTCGGGCAGGGAAGGAGGCTGCAGCCGGCAGGGGCTGTGCGCGCTCGGGGGCCGCGCCTGCGCGCTTCACGCGCTGCGCGCCCAGCGGGCGGCGCACTGCCGCTGCTGCCGCTGCTGCTGTCCACGCCGGGATGCCTGCTGGAGCTGCTGCCGCTGGGAGCGCTGGAGCCCGCTGCTGCTGCTGGTGCGTTCGTGCGGTGGAGGGGCCGGGTGCTGGTGGCGCCGAGCGCTGCTGACCGGGCGGCTGCTCGCGCGGGTGGCCGGCGCCGGGCTGCTGACGAGCGTGGGGCGGCTGTTTGGGAGATGGCCGCGGCGGCTAGGGTTTCCAAACCCTAGCTGCGATTGCTTCTCAAACCCTAGGGGGCCCAAACCCTAGCTTGACGGGCCCATGTGTTCGGGCCGAGTTTTATCTTCAGTTTTTGGGCTTGTTTTTCTATTTTATTTTGTAATAGAATAGATGTTGGGTTTCCACGAATGGATCACGAAGAATTTTAATTCTTTTATTACTGTTCTTTGCATGTCGTGGTTGTTAATCCCTTATGCTCTTTACCTGCTTTTTGCACGTCTTTGCTTGTTAATATTTGTTTATTAATTGCGCTTAGACGAGCATGTTAGTAGGTTTGCCGTTTTCTTAAGCATGTTTTAGAATTCTGCGAGCATGATTTACATGTTGCGTTCTAGAGAAGCATGTTTAGGTTTATGTGCTTGAGCATGAACAAACCTTTTGAAAGAAAAAGACTAAGCAGTTTAATAATTTTTATAGTAATTAAAAATTATTTTAGACCTCCACATGCGGTCTCTAGACAAAGTGATTAGCAATATGAGTAAACGTCCACCCAACGTGGCTTACTTCATATTTGTTTTTCATAAGTTTGTCAGAAGAGGTTTCTATAAAAAATATTTAAACCATTAAAGTAGTGGGAGTTATGCAGTAAACGTCCACCCAACGTGGCTTACTTGTGTAATTTTCACAAGTACTTTGGAGAATGGAATTAAATAAGATAACCAAGAAAATTAAATTGAAAGCGGCATGGTCCTAGTGAGTATGCTAATTTCGAGAATTTAATTTTCAAGGTTAAAATGTGGTCATTGCTTAGATATCATATCAAGTACAATGTACAACTCCCAAAGGAGTCCCTTCTTGATGATGATATGGTCTAGTTAAGGTGCCAACTATTAATTTCCTTTGTCAAAAAGGTTAAGTTGACATGGATGGAAATTAAATGACTAGGTAAATAGTCTGGTTGAGGAGTTCATGTGTAAACGTCCACCCAACGTGGCTTGCACATGGGATTCTTTGAGCCGTTGGAGGTTTCATTAATATTGTTTTATCAAAAGGTTACAATATTACTGTTACGAACTATGTGCGTTTCATGTTCTTACATGTTTATTTGTTTACTTTCAGATATGTCTATGTCTCCGATTATTAACATTCTAGCCAACAATCCTCTCACCGGTCCAAATTACACTGAATGGAAACGCCATATTATGTATATTCTTGACGCTGATGAGCACAGTTTTGTGCTTACCACTCCACGTCCCGCGGCCTTAACTGATGAGTCGACTGATGCGGAACGTGAGGCGCATAAAAGGTGGCACAAGTCGAATAATATGGCCAAGTGCTATATTATGATGACTATGTCGCAAAATTTGCAACTCCAGCATCAGGTCATGGATGACGCAGCGACCATCATGTTAAACCTCAGCGAGGTTTATGGGGAGTCCGAGAGGTCTGCTCGTTTTAACTTGATGAGAGAAATCTTATCTTGTAAAATGAGCGAGGGCAGCTCGGTGCACGATCATGTCATGCATATGACAAATCTGTTTGACAGGCTTGATCTGCTAGGAGGGGGTATCGAAGGCGAAGCCAAGGTCGATATCATCCTCAATACTCTCCCCAAGACTTTTGAGCATTTCCGTCTCAATGTCGTTATGAGCAAGGCCAACTATACTCTTAATGAGTTGTTGAATGCTCTAGTTTCGGCAGAGGGGGTCATGGGCACGCGCAATGGGAAAGAGGTCCTTGTTGCTGCCAAGGGATCTACTTCTTCGTCGAAAGGCGGGAAAAAGAAGTGGAAAGGTCCAAAGGGCAAGCATGACCATGAGGCTAGTGGGAGCGGTAAAGCCAAGGTTGATGGCCCTAGCGGCGGCGTGAACAAGCCGACAGCCAAGGGAAAGTGCTTCAAGTGCGGCAAGGTTGGGCATTGGAAGAAAGATTGTCCAGTGCTCAAGGCAAAGGGACAAGGTACGTCACAAGTTTTAGTAACAGAAACATGTTTAGCTTCGTTTTCTACTCATTCGTGGGTAGTGGATACGGGGGCAACTGACCATGTTTGTTACACCTTGCAGGGGTTCAACCCAACAAGGGAGCTGGCAAGTGATGAGATCACCATCTCCATGGGCAATGCGTCGAAGGTCGCAGCTGTTGCTATTGGAGATTTATCTTTATGTTTTGGTGATGACATTTTAGTTTTGAGAGATATTTTATATGTGCCGGAGTTTCGGCGGAACATAATTTCTGTTTCAAAGTTGTTTTTGAATGGATATTCTGTTACTTTTGATGGGGGTGTCTCTATCATGAGAGATAACAAGATTATTTGTTCTGGAATTTTGAACAACTCTCTCTATACTATTACATGTCCAATGAATAACTCTGTCCATGTTGCATCTACATCACAAATTCTTCCAAATCCTAATAAGAGAAAATATTACTCTCATGAACAATATACACATACTTGGCACCTAAGATTAGGCCACATCAATCTAAATAGGATCCAAAGGCTCGTTTCAAATGGAATCTTGAAAGACTTTCAAGCTGTGCCATTTAGAACCTGCGAATCCTGTATAGAGGGAAAGATGACGGCAAGGCCTTTTAAGGCAAAGGGGAATAGGGCCTCGGATGTGTTAGAATTGATTCACTCTGACTTGTGTGGACCGATGTCCACTAGAGCTCGTGGAGGATACGAGTACTTCGTCACTTTCATTGACGATTACTCAAGGTATGGGTATATTTACCTACTTCAACGCAAGTCTGAATGCTTTGAGAAATTCAAAGAATTCAAGGCGGAGGTGGAGAAGAGAACGGGTAAATCTATCAAGTCATTGCGGTCTGATCGCGGTGGCGAATACCTCGGGAACGAGTTTCTGCAATACTTGTCAGATCTTGGGATTACATCCCAATTGACTGCACCGGGTACTCCCCAACAGAACGGTGTAGCGGAGAGAAGAAACAGAACTCTTATGGAAATGGTACGATCTATGATGAGCTATGCATCATTGCCTATTTCGTTTTGGGGATATGCCTTGGAAACAGCGGTTTATTTGCTGAATCGGGTACCGTCCAAATCGGTTCCTAAAACTCCTATTGAGTTATGGTCAGGGCGTAAGCCCAGCTTGAATCATATAAAGATATGGGGTTGTCCTGCATACGTGCTAGACAAGGAAGCGAGGAAATTGGAGCCGAGATGCGAACTAATGCTGTTTATAGGATACCCTAAGGAAACGAAAGGTGGTTACTTTTATAATCCGAAGGATCAGAAAGTGGTTGTTAGCACCAACGCACGATTCTTGGAACACGATTATGAAAGTAATCACAAGTCTAAGTCCGAGATTGTCCTTCAAGAAATCGAAGGCAATGGACAGGCGATTCCATCACCCCAGCCAAGTGTGCAAGTGAATGCACCACAAGACCCTGCACAAACCATTGTCACAACTGTACCACCACCGCTTCGTCGTAGTGGGAGGGTTGTAGTTCAACCCGATCGATTTATGTTCTTGGGAGAATCATCGGATTTACTCCCTGTTGATGAACAGAAGGATGTCGACCCTGATAACTATAGACAAGCGATGAAAGATCAAGATGCAGATTCTTGGTACGAGGCCATGGTTTCTGAAATAGAATCCATGGGTGCTATGGATGTATACGAGAAGACCGAACTACCAGATGGCTTCCTAGCTATAGGTAGTAGGTGGGTATACAAGAGAAAGAGAGATTCGGATGGCGAAGTCGCAGCTTTTAAAGCTAGACTGGTGGCGAAAGGTTATACCCAGGAACAGGGTATAGATTATGATGAGACCTTTTCGCCGGTTGCCATGCTTAAGTCTATCCGAATACTCCTTGCCATAGCAGCCCACATGAACCTTGAGATTTGGCAAATGGATGTCAAGACCGCTTTCCTAAACGGTTTCCTTGAAGAAGGAAGGGACATCTATATGCAGCAACCTGAAGGGTTTGTGAAGAAGGGCGAAGAGCATCTTGTGTGGAAGCTTAAGAAGTCCATTTATGGACTTAAGCAAGCTTCGAGGTCATGGAACAAACGTTTTGACGAGGTCATTAAATCCTATGGATTTACTCGTTGTGAGAACGAGAGTTGTGTGTACCGTTTAGATGCCAATGGTGACGTGGTTTTCCTTGCACTTTATGTAGATGATATCCTCCTCATTGGCAACAATGTTGAGCTATTATCGGACATAAAGAAGTGGTTATCCGAACAGTTTCAAATGAAAGACTTAGGAGATGCAGCGTACATCCTGGGGATCAAGGTCGTTCGTGATCGCCAGAAAAGGATGTTGAGCTTATCTCAAGCGTCTTACATTGATACTGTGATTGCTCGTTTTAGCATGCAGAATGCCAAGAAAGGCTTGCTACCTTTTAGACATGGCATTCCTCTGTCTAAGGACATGTGTCCTAAGACGCCTAGTGAGGTTGAGGAGATGAGGAAGATACCCTATGCTTCCGCCGTAGGTAGCCTCATGTATGCGATGCTCTGCACGAGACCTGATATTTGCTATGTCGTTGGCATGGTTGCAAGATATCAGTCGAACCCTGGACCAGGACACTGGACTGCGGTAAAGCATATTCTCAAGTACCTGAAGAGGACTCGAGATTATAGGCTAGTTTACCAGTCAGACAGTCTATTTCCTTTGGGTTACACCGATTCGGATTTCCAGGCTGACCGGGATGAGAAGAGATCTACCTCTGGTTATGTGTTTACCTTGGGAGGTGGAGCCGTATCATGGCGGAGTGCAAAGCAGAAGTGCATTGCAGACTCCACCATGGAAGCCGAGTATGTAGCTGCTTCGGAAGCTGCTAAGGAGGCTGTATGGTTCCGGAACTACCTCTTGGATCTAGGAGTGGTCCCTAATTTGCCTAAGAGTATCATAATTTATTGTGATAACTCGGGTGCAGTGGCAAATTCTAAGGAACCCAGGAGCCACAAGGCGTCAAAACACATAGAGAGAAAGTACCACATCATACGAGAAATCGTAAACAGAGGAGATGTGCTAGTAGAGAAGATTAATACATTGGAGAACCTAGCTGATCCTTTCACGAAAAGCTTACCGCAAAAGACCTATGAGAAGCATGCTCGAGGGATGGGATTGCGGTTGATGCCACCCACTTAGAGAAAAACTTTCAGTATAAGTGGGAGAGATGAAGTGAAGTTTTGTAATAGCTAGTATTTAGACACATTGTATACTAAAAGTTTTGCTTTAGTATAAGTGGGAGATTGTTGGATTTGTATACTGAAAGCAAGAACTTTGTGCTTGTATACAATGATTCCTGTTATTCACTATTCTTATCTCCTATCTGATTGTGTTCATGATTGCATATGTATGTTCTTTATCTCTGTGTAAGTAGATTATATGGTGTGTTGTAGATCACAGAAGACCATATAATTGGAATAACCTTAAGAGATATAATATGATCACAGCCGAAATAACTCTAGGACAAGTTATTGGTTTAGGCTGCAGTATAGATGGAAGTAGTTTGTCTTGGCTACTTGTCTATACTGGTACGTCATTACGTATTGATAGGACCACAGTTTGAGATGTATTCTTCTATCTGACTTAAGTGAAGAATCAAGATCTCGGTGACTTATAAATCTTAATACTAATAAGTATTCAGATATATATGTTAATTCGTATATCACTTTGACTTACTATGAGCGAGAGTTAAATACTAACTCGAGTACTCTGTATCTTGGGTGATAGCAGTTAATATATGATATTTGATTATCTGTATTAGTACCCGTATCCGGTATAGGATAATGACATCCCCTTAAGGAGCTCAATAAGGTTTATTACGCTAAACCCTGCAGGTTGATTAAGTTCAGGCGTAATAATAAAGATTGAGTGGTACTGCTTAAGGAATTATTAAGAGATTAATTAATTTAAGCTGTCAGAGCTCTAATTAATTAATGGATGTCGGATATTTTAAATACGGAGATTTAATAAGTCTAAATACAAGCCCCGACTCATCACCGGCAATAAAGGGGTAAGTCAGTATCGGTTCTCTAGTGGAATGAACTGATATTTATAAATTAATTATGGTCTGGGCTGACCATGGATGAATTAATTTATTTGAGGCCCATCTTTATTCCTTGTATCTGGTCCCTGGGCTGGCCCAATGTCTCCTAGCCCATGAAGACAGAATTTTCGGCCCTAGCACTGTAATTGGCGCCTCCTCCTTATTTCTGTATTATTAAATACAGCTGTCAGCTCTCAGGAAAATACACTGATAAAATATTAGGGTTTGAGAGCAGAGGGAGGCGCAGAAAATCGTGAGGTGCCATTCTGTCTTGGGAGTTCTCATAGCTCGTTGTCCATCCAACGTTGGGAATTGAGCGGGATACAGTCGAGAAGATCAGAGCTGGAGTCTGAATCATTCGACGCGATCATCAACCATCTGTGCATCCGTTTCTCAAGTAAGTTTTCCTAACACCTGTGTGCAGCTGTTAAATTCATAGGAGCATGTTAGGAATTAATCGTTGTATGGCAAATTAATAATAACCAAGAAACGATCATCGGGCAAACGGAACGTTAATTCAATTTAATATTCCTTCACATCAGAGAAGTAAAGTCAGCGCTCAAAAGCCAGAGAAGTCGCCATTCCTCTGGGGATAGCATTCCGCTGGCGACCCATCTCTCTGGCGAGGCCAGAGAGATCACCCGTTCCTCTGGCGATAGTAGAGAATTCGTCATTTCTCGGGCGCGACCCGTTTTCAGAGAGATCATCCATTCCTCTGGCGAGAGCCGCGAATTCGGCAAGAGTAGGAGATTTTCCAGAGCACGCATCCAGCTGGAAAGTTGCCTTATTTTTATACGATTCTATTACCTTTAGAATTCAATTACCTTTAGAAGTATACTTTGCATGGCAACTTTCCATGGTGATCCGAAGGAAATTTGAAGCCTATAAATAGGTCCTCTTTTGGCCTTTCAAAGGAGGACATCATCAGACGGCAGAACCACGAACCCTAGTATTGATACTTTAGTTTTTAGCTTTAGAATTTTATTGCTTTCTAGTTTTCAAGGCTTGGATAAGATTAAAGATTCAAGTCGCTACTTCAGTTTTTATTTAATTCGGTTTTTATTTAATTCAGTTTTTACAATTGCGTTCTTTTTAATTATGTTTAAGTTTTATTTTGCTATGTCTGGCTAGTTTCCTTTAGCTGATTCTAGGGTTTGTAAATAGTTGATTGAATTTATGTGATTTATTTGTTAATACCTTTGTGCCTTCCAGTTTATGATTCATAATTCCTGGTGCTTAATTTCTTGTGAATTATCTGATCAATAGTTTGCATGTTTAGCTATTCGGTTTGAGACCTAGCGGAGATAACTGTTTAGCGGATTCAGGAATGTATGATATGATTTTAACCTTGAGACCTAGCGGAGATAGGTGGATCATAGGGAGCTATTCTTAGGAGCTATTGGGAGTTAGTATATTTTCTTGAGACCTAACGGAGATAGAGAATTTACTAATCTACGATCGTTGCTGCTCTAGCGAGAGTAATTGATTACTTAAGTGATCTCTCATCATAACTGGATTAAACTGGTACATAGGGTTAATAGATTTATTGCGTAGATTTAATTAATGAATTTACTACCCTAGGATCAGTTGTCTTTCATATTTGATTTTTCCTACGATCTTTTAATTATTGCTAATTACGTTTTAGTTTAAGTTAATTAAACCTTCTTTCTTTCGTTTGCCTGAATATTACTAGAGTGTAATTAGGATTACTTAGAGTGATTCGTCATAATAGTCCCTGTGGATACGATACTCGGTTACTTAATTTGTGCTACAATTGCACCGTGTTAGTTGCGGTAATTTGTTGCTAATAATTTAGTGATCAACTTTTTGGCGCCGTTGCCGGGGACTATTTAGAATTGACTTTAATATTTCTGATTAGACTTAAGCATTATTCCAGGCGTTATAAATTTTTATTTTATTTTTAGTTTTTAAAATTTCTTTCCTTGTTTGTTGTCTCAGGCGTGTATGATCACGAGATCCAAAGGAAAGGAACATCTAGTACCTTTGAACTTGGAAATCGAAAAGCAATACAAAAGAGACAACCGCGAAAAGAAGAAGCAAGCAATGGCAGAACAACAGAATAACATAGACCTTCAAACTCTTGTGGAAGTCGTGACAAACCTTCAGAGGCAACTAGATGAAGAAAGAGAGCGCAACCGGGCTCCTCCACCAGAGCCACCACTGAATCACATGTATCAGCCTCGAGTTGATCAATTTCAAGGAGGCAAATGGGGACCAACTGTGCAAGCCAACACATTCGAGCTGAAGCCGGGATTGATAAACATGGTGCAAGCTGAGCAGTTTAGTGGAGCGGCTTCTGAAAATCCGCATGCTCACATTACCCAGTTCCTAGATATCTGTGACACTATTAAGCAGAATGGAGTGCCACCTGATGCCATCAGAATGAAGATGTTTGGATTCTCTCTCAGGGACAGAGCGAAGGAATGGTTCAAGAGTCTGGACAGAGGTGCTATTACTGGATGGGAGGATTTGTGTAGAGCTTTCTTAGCAAAATACTTTCCTGCCTCTAAGGCTCAGAAAATCATTGCAGAGATTTCTCACTTTTCCCAGCTAGGAGATGAGACCATTCATGATGCCTGGGAAAGATTTCGCGAGCTGCTCAGGAACTGCCCGCAACATGGTTTCACAGAGGATCAGCAAATCATTCACTTTTATAATGGTTTGACTGGTCTGACAAAAAGTATGGTGGATGCCACTGCAGGTGGATGTCTTCTCCATAGAAATACAAAGGAGGCATATCGTGTGATAGAAGAGATGGCCTCCAACAGTTATCAATGGCCGAATGACAGAAATTCCACAAGAAGAATTGCAGCTGTGAATGAGGAGAGAAATGATTTTAAGGAGAAATATGAAGCTCTTCAAAAGCAGTACGAGATGGAGAGAAAGACACTGCTAGCTAAAATTCCTCAGCAGCCAAGTATACCTGATGTGTCGCAACTGGAAGACGCTAATTATGTCCAGCGGCAGTACCAATTTAATAGATCAAATTATCAAGGACATCAGGGCGGCAATTCACCGTATCATCCAAATAATAGAAACCATCCGAATTTTTCCTATTCAAATCCCAACAATGCTTTGCAACCTCCACCTGGATTTTCTGTTTCTAGTGGGGGAGTCATCAATGAGCCAAAGAAAGATTCAATGGAAGAAATGATGAAGCAAGTGTTGGTGAAGGTCACCGGGATGGAGACAAACTCGGCAAACTTGGGAACCAAAATGTTCAACATGGAGCAAAATGTGTCAGCACTTTCTAAACAGGTGCAGATGTTAGAGAATCAAGTTGGACAAATGGCTAACCAAGCAGCTGCACAGCACAAGCCGGGCCACTTTCCCAGCAACACTGAAATTAACCCCAAAAATCAGTGTAATGCAATTCACTTGAGAAGCGGGACCCAGTATCAGAATCATCCGGAGCAGAGGGATAGGTCAGAGCAGAGGAGCCAGCCAGAGCAGAGGAATCACCATTCCTCTGCAGAGCAGCGGGACGGCAAGAATGGAAAGGAGACAAATGTCGAGATTGTTGAAGAGGATGACTTGGAGACGATTGTGCGCGAGTCACCGTCAACTTCTAAGGCATCGTCGAAAACCTCTGATGCTAAGAAGCCTAATCTTACTCCTACGTTTCCCAGGCCAGAGTATAAACCTGTAGCACCCTTCCCGAATAGCCTGGCAAAGCCGAAAATGGATCAGAAGTTAGCCAAGTTCATGGAAATGTTTTCAAAGCTTAACATCAACATCCCCTTACTTGATGCTTTAAGAGATATGCCAGGTTATGCCAAGTTCCTCAAGGATGCAGTCTCCAACAAGAGGAAGTTGGGGAAAATGAGATGATTAATCTCTCCGAGGAATGCAGTGCAGTGCTACAAAGGAAGCTACCATTGAAGCAAAAGGATCCTGGCAGCTTTACTATAGCTTGTGTGATTGGAGGGCAGAATTTCTCCCGCGTTCTTTGTGACTTAGGGGCAAGCATCAATTTGATGCCTCTCTCTATTTTTAACCGGTTGGAGATCGGAAATATCAAGCCTACCTCTATTGCACTGCAGATGGCCGATCGCTCCATCACATATCCCAAGGGAGTTGTGGAAGATGTTCTAGTACAGGTGGAGCAGTTTATCTTTCCTGCAGATTTCGTAGTGTTGGACATGCCGGAGGACAAGAATACTCCACTGATTTTGGGACGTCCATTCCTAGCTACCGGCCGTGCTCTTATTGATGTGCAGGATGGAGATCTCACTTTCCGCGTCAATGATGAAAAAATGACATTATCCATCTATGATGCGATGAAAAAACCAGCCGAGCCACAAGTTGAGGATTGTAATTCAATTGATACTGTGGTGGATTTCCCTGCAGCCGTGAATGATCCTTTGGAGGAATGCATCACACAGTCTTTATACCCTTATTCCGATCTTGATGGGGCATGTGATGAGATCTTAGATTATATTGCAGAGCTAGAGGCCGTAGATAGACACCCCATTGATCCTGTGCCTTACATGGATATTCGCAAACCTGTTAATGGGGGGAGAAAGTTGGTGGACAAAAAATTCCCTGCGCCAGAGGAATCAGCCAGGCCAGAGGAATCATCGCCAGCGGAATCAGCATCGCCAGCGAAATCAGGGTCAGAGGGATCCGCCAGAGCAGAGGGACCCGCCAGAGCAGAAGGGTCCACTAGAACAACGGAATCAGACAGAGCTACGGCCACACCCAAACTTGAGCTGAAACCGCTCCCTGAGCATTTGAAGTACAAATTTTTGGGTGACAATGAAACTTTTCCTGTCATTGTCTCTGCTTATTTAGCTCCGTTGGAGTTGGAAAAGTTAATGCGAGTTTTAAGGAAATACAAGTTTGCTATAGGATGGTCTATTTCCGACATCAAGGGAATTAGTCCTTCTATATGCATGCATCGTATCTTGTTGGAGCAGGAATACAAGCCTAAGGTGCAACCGCAGAGACGTCTAAATCCGGCGATGCAAGAAGTGGTGAGAAAGGAGGTGCTCAAGTGGTTGGATGCAGGCATCATCTACGCCATCTCTGATAGCGAGTGGGTAAGCCCGACGCAAGTAGTCTCCAAGAAGGGAGGCATGACCGTGATGAAAGATGAAAGAGACGAGCTCATTGCTACAAGGCTGGTCACAGGATGGCGCGTGTGCATTGATTATCGAGCTTTGAATGCAGCCACACGTAAGGATCACTTTCCTTTGCCATTCATTGATCAGATGCTTGACCGATTAGCAGGATACGAGTACTATTGCTTTTTGGATGGGTATTCGGGCTACAATCAAATCATGATAGCCCCGGAGGATCAGCATAAGACCGCGTTTACTTGTCCCTACGGCATCTTTGCCTTTAGGAGGATATCTTTTGGTCTCTGCAATGCTCCTGCCACTTTCCAGCGCTGCATGATGGCGATTTTCCATGGGTTGATTGAAAATATCATGGAGGTATTCATGGACGATTTCTCCGTTTTTGGATCTTCCTTTGATAATTGTCTGGACAATCTTGCTCAAGTGTTGCAGCGTTGTGAGGAGACAGCACTCGTACTCAATTGGGAAAAGTGCCACTTCATGGTCCGTGAGGGCATTGTTTTGGGGCATAGAGTCTCTGCCGAAGGTTTGGAGGTGGATCGTGCTAAGATCGTGGCCATTGAAAAGTTGCCGCCGCCCACTTCTGTGAAATCAGTGCGAAGTTTTCTTGGGCATGCAGGATTTTATAGGCGCTTCATCAAAGACTTCTCCAAGCTGTCCAAGCCACTTTGTGCTTTACTAGAGAAGGATGTGAAGTTTGTCTTCACCGAGGAATGCCGCGTCTCATTTGAGAAGTTGAAAGCCGCGCTGATTTCTACACCAGTGTTGATCACGCCGGATTGGAGTGCTCCATTTGAGTTGATGTGCGATGCTAGCGATTGGGCCGTGGGAGCTGTGTTGGGGCAAAAGAGAGATAAGTTATTCAAGGTAATTTACTACACTAGTAAAACTTTGGATGTTGCTCAGAGGAATTACACAACCACGGAGAAGGAACTGCTAGCTGTGGTGTACGCTTTTGATAAGTTCCGTTCTTATTTGATTGGAACTCATTCAATTGTCTACACTGATCATGCCGCCATCCGCTACTTGTTCACGAAGAAAGACTCCAAGCCCCGCTTGATTCGTTGGATCTTACTGCTACAAGAGTTTGATATGGAGATCCGAGATCGGAAAGGATGTGAGAACGTGGTAGCTGACCACTTATCTCGTTTGGAGAATCCAATCGAGGGGGATGATCCAAAGATGGCCATCAATGAATTTTTTCCCGATGAGCAGATTTGGACTGCATCGCCAGAGGACTCCATGATTCCTCTGGCTGCCTCGCCAGAAAAATCAGTTAAACCAATAGATCAGCAGATTTGGGCCGTGTTATTTAAGGATCCTTGGTATGCAAAGTATAGCAATTACTTGGTTATTGGAGCTCTCCCCGAGGGATTGTCGCACTATCAAAAGAAGAAGTTCCTCCATGATGTAAAGTTTTATTATTGGGAGGATCCTTACCTCTACCGAAGGTGCGCCGATGGCTTTATTCGGCGATGTGTTCGAGAGCATGAATGGCCAAAGATCATTGAGGAGTGTCATACCTCCCCTAGTGGAGGTCACTTTGCTGCCAACCGCACTGCCATGAAGGTAAATCATAGTGGATTCTATTGGCCTTCGATTTTCGCAGATTGCCATGCTTTCGTGAAGTCTTGTGATCGCTGTCAACGCATGGGCAATATCACCAAGAAGGATGAGATGCCGCAAAATATCATTGTTGAAGTGGAGCTGTTTGATGTTTGGGGAATTGACTTTATGGGTCCTTTCCCTGCCTCTTGCGGTTTTTCCTACATATTGCTTGCTGTGGAGTATGTGTCTCGATGGGTGGAAGCGATCCCAACTACCACCAATGATTCCAAGGTAGTCATTAAATTCTTGCAAAAGAATATTTTAACTCGATTCGGAGCACCGAGAGCGTTGCTAAGTGATGGGGGGTCGCACTTCAACAACAAGTTACTAGCAAGCATGTTGGCAAAGTATGGAGTAAAGCACAAGGTGACGACTCCATATCATCCTCAAGCTAATGGTCAGGCGGAGTTGGCTAATCGGGAGATCAAGCAAATCTTGGAAAAAAGTGTGGCCAACAAGAAGGATTGGGCGAAACACTTGGATGATGCTCTTTGGGCTTATCGCACTGCCTACAAAACTCCGATTGGTATGTCTCCCTATCAACTCGTCTTCGGCAAGTCATGTCATTTACCTGTGGAGATTGAGCACAAGGCATATTGGGCGACGAGGAGAATCAATCTGGAGTTCAAGGAGGCTGGTCATACAAGACGAGATTTATTGACGGAGTTAGATGAATAGAGGAATGAGGCCTACGAGAGTTCCCGGATCTACAAGGAAAGGGCGAAGAAGTTCCATGATTTGAACATTCGCACCAAGGAAATCAAGCCAGGAGATGAGGTACTTTTATACAATTCGAAATTACGTTTGTTTCCTGGTAAGCTGCAATCAAGATGGACAGGGCCATATGTGGTGCATAAGAGCAATTGGAACGGGACATATGAGTTGTTTGCCGCTGATGGCACTACCTTCACTGTCAATGGTCATCGCCTCAAACCATACTTCAAGTCAAACGTGGATCGTGGTCTTGAAGTTGTCAAATTCAATGATCCATAAGTTTGAGGTATCGTCGAGCTCTAGACGTTAAATTAAGCACTTGTTGGGAGGTAACCCAATTATTTTTCTTTGTTTTGTTTTCCTTCCTTTTAGTTTCGTTGTGTTTTGTTTTGTTTCTTTTTGTTTCTTTGTTTTGTTTTGGGGTTTTTGTGTTTCTCTGCCAGTTTTCCGGAAATCTCCATGTTCCAGCAAAGTTACTCTCTTCGCTGCTCTGGCCAGCGAAATCACTCTCCTCGCTGCCCTGTCCAGTGTAGTGCGGACATCTTTCCTCTGCTCTACCCAGCAAACCTCTCCTTTCGCCGCCTCCCACGATGCTTCAGTTTATTAATGCCGATAATCAGGGAAGTCTTCTATACTCTTATTTCTTTTATGCCCTGAGGACATGGCATACTTTAAATGTGGGGGAGGGTGTTTTGTTGAAGTGCTTATATTTTTCAACTCCCCAGTCTCGAATCTGGCTAATTTTTATGAATTTGTGGAAGAGAAGATGGTTTTCGATGTGAATTTCGGGTTTGTGAATGAATGGAGGATATTCTTGTTTTACCTTTGATATATGTTTCTTGATTGTGCAAAGAATTATGAGTTTTGTTGCAACACTTTTGTAAGTTAGTAAAACGTGATTTGTCCGGTAGATGCTAGAAGGAGTGTTGTCATTGTGATTGCCTACGATCGTATCTTATCTGTGAAATGTGAAAAATGTTGGACGAATTGTCAACTTCAAAATTGCCAGCTCTGAAACATCTGGCCTGTTCTATAATGTGATAGTTCTGAGTCTCTGCTCCTCTAGTCTAACTATGAGCATGGGAAACCACGTGAAAAGACTTTGGATTACATCCAAATGGTTTTCTTTCATGAATTATGGCTCAACTGTCGAAAATATCAAGCACACAAAGTGTGAAAAAATGGTGATATTGATTATAAAGGCGATCACATTAGGGAATTCACTTCTAGCGGAGAATTGGGTCTGATCGAATTACTTGCATTACTCTTTTGTTGCTTCTTAAACTTTGAGTTACTTGCATGACCGAGAGATGTATGTTGATTGTAAAGTTTTGAATTGACTTTGTGAATGATGGGATGGAAATAAACGTTGTTGAAATCAATCTCTTCCTAGGATTCATATAGATTTTGCTTGAGGACAAGCAAAAGGCTAAGTGTGGGGGAGTTGATTTATGCTTAATTTACACGATTTTTTTAGGGGTTTGTTTGTGCATATCTTAAGTTAATCTTCTGGAAATTGGTGCGTTTATGGTGTATTTTATGCTTTGCAGGTGATTTAGGCTTTCGAGATGGAAGAATTCAATTTTGGATGATTTTCGCGATTTTTAGGTGTTTTGGTCTGAAGAGCAGCGAAATCATCATTGCTCTGGAAGACCAGAGAAATCAAAGCCCAGATCAGCGAAGTCAAAAGCCAGTCCAGAGAAATCCGTGGAATGCAGAGAAGTCTCGCCAGAGATATCAATGCCAGAGGCGATACCATTTCTCTGGCGAAGTCAGAGAAATCAAGGCAAAGAAGTCAAGAAGTCAGAGCAGAGAAACCAATCGCCAGAGTCAGAGGAATCACCTATTCCTCTGCCGAGAAGTGCCAGCATCAGAGAAGTAAAGTCAGCGCTCAAAAGCCAGAGAAGTCGCCATTCCTCTGGGGATAGCATTCCGCTGGCGACCCATCTCTCTGGCGAGGCCAGAGAGATCACCCGTTCCTCTGGCGATATCAATCCTCTGGCGATAGCAGAGAATTCGTCATTTCTCGGGCGCGACCCGTTTTCAGAGAGATCATCCATTCCTCTGGCGAGAGCCGCGAATTCGGCAAGAGTAGGAGATTTTCCAGAGCACGCATCCAGCTGGAAAGTTGCCTTATTTTTATACGATTCTATTACCTTTAGAATTCAATTACCTTTAGAAGTATACTTTGCATGGCAACTTTCCATGGTGATCCGAAGGAAATTTGAAGCCTATAAATAGGTCCTCTTTTGGCCTTTCAAAGGAGGACATCATCAGACGGCAGAACCACGAACCCTAGTATTGATACTTTAGTTTTTAGCTTTAGAATTTTATTGCTTTCTAGTTTTCAAGGCTTGGATAAGATTAAAGATTCAAGTCGCTACTTCAGTTTTTATTTAATTCGGTTTTTATTTAATTCAGTTTTTACAATTGCGTTCTTTTTAATTATGTTTAAGTTTTATTTTGCTATGTCTGGCTAGTTTCCTTTAGCTGATTCTAGGGTTTGTAAATAGTTGATTGAATTTATGTGATTTATTTGTTAATACCTTTGTGCCTTCCAGTTTATGATTCATAATTCCTGGTGCTTAATTTCTTGTGAATTATCTGATCAATAGTTTGCATGTTTAGCTATTCGGTTTGAGACCTAGCGGAGATAACTGTTTAGCGGATTCAGGAATGTATGATATGATTTTAACCTTGAGACCTAGCGGAGATAGGTGGATCATAGGGAGCTATTCTTAGGAGCTATTGGGAGTTAGTATATTTTCTTGAGACCTAACGGAGACAGAGAATTTACTAATCTACGATCGTTGCTGCTCTAGCGAGAGTAATTGATTACTTAAGTGATCTCTCATCATAACTGGATTAAACTGGTACATAGGGTTAATAGATTTATTGCGTAGATTTAATTAATGAATTTACTACCCTAGGATCAGTTGTCTTTCATATTTGATTTTTCCTACGATCTTTTAATTATTGCTAATTGCGTTTTAGTTTAAGTTAATTAAACCTTCTTTCTTTCGTTTGCCTGAATATTACTAGAGTGTAATTAGGATTACTTAGAGTGATTCGTCATAATAGTCCCTGTGGATACGATACTCGGTTACTTAATTTGTGCTACAATTGCACCGTGTTAGTTGCGGTAATTTGTTGCTAATAATTTAGTGATCAACTTTTTGGCGCCGTTGCCGGGGACTATTTAGAATTGACTTTAATATTTCTGATTAGACTTAAGCATTATTCCAGGCGTTATAAATTTTTATTTTATTTTTAGTTTTTAAAATTTCTTTCCTTGTTTGTTGTCTCAGGCGTGTATGATCACGAGATCCAAAGGAAAGGAACATCTAGTACCTTTGAACTTGGAAATCGAAAAGCAATACAAAAGAGACAACCGCGAAAAGAAGAAGCAAGCAATGGCAGAACAACAGAATAACATAGACCTTCAAACTCTTGTGGAAGTCGTGACAAACCTTCAGAGGCAACTAGATGAAGAAAGAGAGCGCAATCGGGCTCCTCCACCAGAGCCACCACTGAATCACATGTATCAGCCTCGAGTTGATCAATTTCAAGGAGGCAAATGGGGACCAACTGTGCAAGCCAACACATTCGAGCTGAAGCCGGGATTGATAAACATGGTGCAAGCTGAGCAGTTTAGTGGAGCGGCTTCTGAAAATCCGCATGCTCACATTACCCAGTTCCTAGATATCTGTGACACTATTAAGCAGAATGGAGTGCCACCTGATGCCATCAGAATGAAGATGTTTGGATTCTCTCTCAGGGACAGAGCGAAGGAATGGTTCAAGAGTCTGGACAGAGGTGCTATTACTGGATGGGAGGATTTGTGTAGAGCTTTCTTAGCAAAATACTTTCCTGCCTCTAAGGCTCAGAAAATCATTGCAGAGATTTCTCACTTTTCCCAGCTAGGAGATGAGACCATTCATGATGCCTGGGAAAGATTTCGCGAGCTGCTCAGGAACTGCCCGCAACATGGTTTCACAGAGGATCAGCAAATCATTCACTTTTATAATGGTTTGACTGGTCTGACAAAAAGTATGGTGGATGCCACTGCAGGTGGATGTCTTCTCCATAGAAATACAAAGGAGGCATATCGTGTGATAGAAGAGATGGCCTCCAACAGTTATCAATGGCCGAATGACAGAAATTCCACAAGAAGAATTGCAGCTGTGAATGAGGAGAGAAATGATTTTAAGGAGAAATATGAAGCTCTTCAAAAGCAGTACGAGATGGAGAGAAAGACACTGCTAGCTAAAATTCCTCAGCAGCCAAGTATACCTGATGTGTCGCAACTGGAAGACGCTAATTATGTCCAGCGGCAGTACCAATTTAATAGATCAAATTATCAAGGACATCAGGGCGGCAATTCACCGTATCATCCAAATAATAGAAACCATCCGAATTTTTCCTATTCAAATCCCAACAATGCTTTGCAACCTCCACCTGGATTTTCTGTTTCTAGTGGGGGAGTCATCAATGAGCCAAAGAAAGATTCAATGGAAGAAATGATGAAGCAAGTGTTGGTGAAGGTCACCGGGATGGAGACAAACTCGGCAAACTTGGGAACCAAAATGTTCAACATGGAGCAAAATGTGTCAGCACTTTCTAAACAGGTGCAGATGTTAGAGAATCAAGTTGGACAAATGGCTAACCAAGCAGCTGCACAGCACAAGCCGGGCCACTTTCCCAGCAACACTGAAATTAACCCCAAAAATCAGTGTAATGCAATTCACTTGAGAAGCGGGACCCAGTATCAGAATCATCCGGAGCAGAGGGATAGGTCAGAGCAGAGGAGCCAGCCAGAGCAGAGGAATCACCATTCCTCTGCAGAGCAGCGGGACGGCAAGAATGGAAAGGAGACAAATGTCGAGATTGTTGAAGAGGATGACTTGGAGACGATTGTGCGCGAGTCACCGTCAACTTCTAAGGCATCGTCGAAAACCTCTGATGCTAAGAAGCCTAATCTTACTCCTACGTTTCCCAGGCCAGAGTATAAACCTGTAGCACCCTTCCCGAATAGCCTGGCAAAGCCGAAAATGGATCAGAAGTTAGCCAAGTTCATGGAAATGTTTTCAAAGCTTAACATCAACATCCCCTTACTTGATGCTTTAAGAGATATGCCAGGTTATGCCAAGTTCCTCAAGGATGCAGTCTCCAACAAGAGGAAGTTGGGGAAATATGAGATGATTAATCTCTCCGAGGAATGCAGTGCAGTGCTACAAAGGAAGCTACCATTGAAGCAAAAGGATCCTGGCAGCTTTACTATAGCTTGTGTGATTGGAGGGCAGAATTTCTCCCGCGTTCTTTGTGACTTAGGGGCAAGCATCAATTTGATGCCTCTCTCTATTTTTAACCGGTTGGAGATCGGAAATATCAAGCCTACCTCTATTGCACTGCAGATGGCCGATCGCTCCATCACATATCCCAAGGGAGTTGTGGAAGATGTTCTAGTACAGGTGGAGCAGTTTATCTTTCCTGCAGATTTCGTAGTGTTGGACATGCCGGAGGACAAGAATACTCCACTGATTTTGGGACGTCCATTCCTAGCTACCGGCCGTGCTCTTATTGATGTGCAGGATGGAGATCTCACTTTCCGCGTCAATGATGAAAAAATGACATTATCCATCTATGATGCGATGAAAAAAACCAGCCGAGCCACAAGTTGAGGATTGTAATTCAATTGATACTGTGGTGGATTTCCCTGCAGCCGTGAATGATCCTTTGGAGGAATGCATCACACAGTCTTTATACCCTTATTCCGATCTTGATGGGGCATGTGATGAGATCTTAGATTATATTGCAGAGCTAGAGGCCGTAGATAGACACCCCATTGATCCTGTGCCTTACATGGATATTCGCAAACCTGTTAATGGGGGGAGAAAGTTGGTGGACAAAAAATTCCCTGCGCCAGAGGAATCAGCCAGGCCAGAGGAATCATCGCCAGCGGAATCAGCATCGCCAGCGAAATCAGGGTCAGAGGGATCCGCCAGAGCAGAGGGACCCGCCAGAGCAGAAGGGTCCACTAGAACAACGGAATCAGACAGAGCTACGGCCACACCCAAACTTGAGCTGAAACCGCTCCCTGAGCATTTGAAGTACAAATTTTTGGGTGACAATGAAACTTTTCCTGTCATTGTCTCTGCTTATTTAGCTCCGTTGGAGTTGGAAAAGTTAATGCGAGTTTTAAGGAAATACAAGTTTGCTATAGGATGGTCTATTTCCGACATCAAGGGAATTAGTCCTTCTATATGCATGCATCGTATCTTGTTGGAGCAGGAATACAAGCCTAAGGTGCAACCGCAGAGACGTCTAAATCCGGCGATGCAAGAAGTGGTGAGAAAGGAGGTGCTCAAGTGGTTGGATGCAGGCATCATCTACGCCATCTCTGATAGCGATGGGTAAGCCCGACGCAAGTAGTCTCCAAGAAGGGAGGCATGACCGTGATGAAAGATGAAAGAGACGAGCTCATTGCTACAAGGCTGGTCACAGGATGGCGCGTGTGCATTGATTATCGAGCTTTGAATGCAGCCACACGTAAGGATCACTTTCCTTTGCCATTCATTGATCAGATGCTTGACCGATTAGCAGGATACGAGTACTATTGCTTTTTGGATGGGTATTCGGGCTACAATCAAATCATGATAGCCCCGGAGGATCAGCATAAGACCGCGTTTACTTGTCCCTACGGCATCTTTGCCTTTAGGAGGATATCTTTTGGTCTCTGCAATGCTCCTGCCACTTTCCAGCGCTGCATGATGGCGATTTTCCATGGGTTGATTGAAAATATCATGGAGGTATTCATGGACGATTTCTCCGTTTTTGGATCTTCCTTTGATAATTGTCTGGACAATCTTGCTCAAGTGTTGCAGCGTTGTGAGGAGACAGCACTCGTACTCAATTGGGAAAAGTGCCACTTCATGGTCCGTGAGGGCATTGTTTTGGGGCATAGAGTCTCTGCCGAAGGTTTGGAGGTGGATCGTGCTAAGATCGTGGCCATTGAAAAGTTGCCGCCGCCCACTTCTGTGAAATCAGTGCGAAGTTTTCTTGGGCATGCAGGATTTTATAGGCGCTTCATCAAAGACTTCTCCAAGCTGTCCAAGCCACTTTGTGCTTTACTAGAGAAGGATGTGAAGTTTGTCTTCACCGAGGAATGCCGCGTCTCATTTGAGAAGTTGAAAGCCGCGCTGATTTCTACACCAGTGTTGATCACGCCGGATTGGAGTGCTCCATTTGAGTTGATGTGCGATGCTAGCGATTGGGCCGTGGGAGCTGTGTTGGGGCAAAAGAGAGATAAGTTATTCAAGGTAATTTACTACACTAGTAAAACTTTGGATGTTGCTCAGAGGAATTACACAACCACGGAGAAGGAACTGCTAGCTGTGGTGTACGCTTTTGATAAGTTCCGTTCTTATTTGATTGGAACTCATTCAATTGTCTACACTGATCATGCCGCCATCCGCTACTTGTTCACGAAGAAAGACTCCAAGCCCCGCTTGATTCGTTGGATCTTACTGCTACAAGAGTTTGATATGGAGATCCGAGATCGGAAAGGATGTGAGAACGTGGTAGCTGACCACTTATCTCGTTTGGAGAATCCAATCGAGGGGGATGATCCAAAGATGGCCATCAATGAATTTTTTCCCGATGAGCAGATTTGGACTGCATCGCCAGAGGACTCCATGATTCCTCTGGCTGCCTCGCCAGAAAAATCAGTTAAACCAATAGATCAGCAGATTTGGGCCGTGTTATTTAAGGATCCTTGGTATGCAAAGTATAGCAATTACTTGGTTATTGGAGCTCTCCCCGAGGGATTGTCGCACTATCAAAAGAAGAAGTTCCTCCATGATGTAAAGTTTTATTATTGGGAGGATCCTTACCTCTACCGAAGGTGCGCCGATGGCTTTATTCGGCGATGTGTTCGAGAGCATGAATGGCCAAAGATCATTGAGGAGTGTCATACCTCCCCTAGTGGAGGTCACTTTGCTGCCAACCGCACTGCCATGAAGGTAAATCATAGTGGATTCTATTGGCCTTCGATTTTCGCAGATTGCCATGCTTTCGTGAAGTCTTGTGATCGCTGTCAACGCATGGGCAATATCACCAAGAAGGATGAGATGCCGCAAAATATCATTGTTGAAGTGGAGCTGTTTGATGTTTGGGGAATTGACTTTATGGGTCCTTTCCCTGCCTCTTGCGGTTTTTCCTACATATTGCTTGCTGTGGAGTATGTGTCTCGATGGGTGGAAGCGATCCCAACTACCACCAATGATTCCAAGGTAGTCATTAAATTCTTGCAAAAGAATATTTTAACTCGATTCGGAGCACCGAGAGCGTTGCTAAGTGATGGGGGGTCGCACTTCAACAACAAGTTACTAGCAAGCATGTTGGCAAAGTATGGAGTAAAGCACAAGGTGACGACTCCATATCATCCTCAAGCTAATGGTCAGGCGGAGTTGGCTAATCGGGAGATCAAGCAAATCTTGGAAAAAAGTGTGGCCAACAAGAAGGATTGGGCGAAACACTTGGATGATGCTCTTTGGGCTTATCGCACTGCCTACAAAACTCCGATTGGTATGTCTCCCTATCAACTCGTCTTCGGCAAGTCATGTCATTTACCTGTGGAGATTGAGCACAAGGCATATTGGGCGACGAGAAGAATCAATCTGGAGTTCAAGGAGGCTGGTCATACAAGACGAGATTTATTGACGGAGTTAGATGAATGGAGGAATGAGGCCTACGAGAGTTCCCGGATCTACAAGGAAAGGGCGAAGAAGTTCCATGATTTGAACATTCGCACCAAGGAAATCAAGCCAGGAGATGAGGTACTTTTATACAATTCGAAATTACGTTTGTTTCCTGGTAAGCTGCAATCAAGATGGACAGGGCCATATGTGGTGCATAAGAGCAATTGGAACGGGACATATGAGTTGTTTGCCGCTGATGGCACTACCTTCACTGTCAATGGTCATCGCCTCAAACCATACTTCAAGTCAAACGTGGATCGTGGTCTTGAAGTTGTCAAATTCAATGATCCATAAGTTTGAGGTATCGTCGAGCTCTAGACGTTAAATTAAGCACTTGTTGGGAGGTAACCCAATTATTTTTCTTTGTTTTGTTTTTATACGATTCTATTACCTTTAGAATTCAATTACCTTTAGAAGTATACTTTGCATGGCAACTTTCCATGGTGATCCGAAGGAAATTTGAAGCCTATAAATAGGTCCTCTTTTGGCCTTTCAAAGGAGGACATCATCAGACGGCAGAACCACGAACCCTAGTATTGATACTTTAGTTTTTAGCTTTAGAATTTTATTGCTTTCTAGTTTTCAAGGCTTGGATAAAATTAAAGATTCAAGTCGCTACTTCAGTTTTTATTTAATTCGGTTTTTATTTAATTCAGTTTTTACAATTGCGTTCTTTTTAATTATGTTTAAGTTTTATTTTGCTATGTCTGGCTAGTTTCCTTTAGCTGATTCTAGGGTTTGTAAATAGTTGATTGAATTTATGTGATTTATTTGTTAATACCTTTGTGCCTTCCAGTTTATGATTCATAATTCCTGGTGCTTAATTTCTTGTGAATTATCTGATCAATAGTTTGCATGTTTAGCTATTCGGTTTGAGACCTAGCGGAGATAACTGTTTAGCGGATTCAGGAATGTATGATATGATTTTAACCTTGAGACCTAGCGGAGATAGGTGGATCATAGGGAGCTATTCTTAGGAGCTATTGGGAGTTAGTATATTTTCTTGAGACCTAACGGAGATAGAGAATTTACTAATCTACGATCGTTGCTGCTCTAGCGAGAGTAATTGATTACTTAAGTGATCTCTCATCATAACTGGATTAAACTGGTACATAGGGTTAATAGATTTATTGCGTAGATTTAATTAATGAATTTACTACCCTAGGATCAGTTGTCTTTCATATTTGATTTTTCCTACGATCTTTTAATTATTGCTAATTGCGTTTTAGTTTAAGTTAATTAAACCTTCTTTCTTTCGTTTGCCTGAATATTACTAGAGTGTAATTAGGATTACTTAGAGTGATTCGTCATAATAGTCCCTGTGGATACGATACTCGGTTACTTAATTTGTGCTACAATTGCACCGTGTTAGTTGCGGTAATTTGTTGCTAATAATTTAGTGATCAATTCCTCTGCTCTGGCTGGCTCCTCTGCTCTGACCTATCCCTCTGCTCCGGATGATTCTGATACTGGGTCCCGCTTCTCAAGTGAATTGCATTACACTGATTTTTGGGGTTAATTTCAGTGTTGCTGGGAAAGTGGCCCGGCTTGTGCTGTGCAGCTGCTTGGTTAGCCATTTGTCCAACTTGATTCTCTAACATCTGCACCTGTTTAGAAAGTGCTGACACATTTTGCTCCATGTTGAACATTTTGGTTCCCAAGTTTGCCGAGTTTGTCTCCATCCCGGTGACCTTCACCAATACTTGCTTCATCATTTCTTCCATTGAATCTTTCTTTGGCTCATTGATGACTCCCCCACTAGAAACAGAAAATCCAGGTGGAGGTTGCAAAGCATTGTTGGGATTTGAATAGGAAAAATTCGGATGGTTTCTATTATTTGGATGATACGGTGAATTGCCGCCCTGATGTCCTTGATAATTTGATCTATTAAATTGGTACTGCCGCTGGACATAATTAGCGTCTTCCAGTTGCGACACATCAGGTATACTTGGCTGCTGAGGAATTTTAGCTAGCAGTGTCTTTCTCTCCATCTCGTACTGCTTTTGAAGAGCTTCATATTTCTCCTTAAAATCATTTCTCTCCTCATTCACAGCTGCAATTCTTCTTGTGGAATTTCTGTCATTCGGCCATTGATAACTGTTGGAGGCCATCTCTTCTATCACACGATATGCCTCCTTTGTATTTCTATGGAGAAGACATCCACCTGCAGTGGCATCCACCATACTTTTTGTCAGACCAGTCAAACCATTATAAAAGTGAATGATTTGCTGATCCTCTGTGAAACCATGTTGCGGGCAGTTCCTGAGCAGCTCGCGAAATCTTTCCCAGGCATCATGAATGGTCTCATCTCCTAGCTGGGAAAAGTGAGAAATCTCTGCAATGATTTTCTGAGCCTTAGAGGCAGGAAAGTATTTTGCTAAGAAAGCTCTACACAAATCCTCCCATCCAGTAATAGCACCTCTGTCCAGACTCTTGAACCATTCCTTCGCTCTGTCCCTGAGAGAGAATCCAAACATCTTCATTCTGATGGCATCAGGTGGCACTCCATTCTGCTTAATAGTGTCACAGATATCTAGGAACTGGGTAATGTGAGCATGCGGATTTTCAGAAGCCGCTCCACTATACTGCTCAGCTTGCACCATGTTTATCAATCCCGGCTTCAGCTCGAATGTGTTGGCTTTCACAGTTGGTCCCCATTTGCCTCCTTGAAATTGATCAACTCGAGGCTGATACATGTGATTCAGTGGTGGCTCTGGTGGAGGAGCCCGGTTGCGCTCTCTTTCTTCATCTAGTTGCCTCTGAAGGTTTGTCACGACTTCCACAAGAGTTTGAAGGTCCATGTTATTCTGTTGTTCTGCCATTGCTTGCTTCTTCTTTTCGCGGTTGTCTCTTTTGTATTGCTTTTCGATTTCCAAGTTCAAAGGTACTAGATGTTCCTTTCCTTTGGATCTCGTGATCATACACGCCTGAGACAACAAACAAGGAAAGAAATTTTAAAAACTAAAAATAAAATAAAAATTTATAACGCCTGAAATAATGCTTAAGTCTAATCAGAAATATTAAAGTCAATTCTAAATAGTCCCCGGCAACGGCGCCAAAAAGTTGATCACTAAATTATTAGCAACAAATTACCGCAACTAACACGGTGCAATTGTAGCACAAATTAAGTAACCGAGTATCGTATCCACAGGGACTATTATGACGAATCACTCTAAGTAATCCTAATTACACTCTAGTAATATTCAGGCAAACGAAAGAAAGAAGGTTTAATTAACTTAAACTAAAACGCAATTAGCAATAATTAAAAGATCGTAGGAAAAATCAAATATGAAAGACAACTGATCCTAGGGTAGTAAATTCATTAATTAAATCTACGCAATAAATCTATTAACCCTATGTACCAGTTTAATCCAGTTATGATGAGAGATCACTTAAGTAATCAATTACTCTCGCTAGAGCAGCAACGATCGTAGATTAGTAAATTCTCTATCTCCGTTAGGTCTCAAGAAAATATACTAACTCCCAATAGCTCCTAAGAATAGCTCCCTATGATCCACCTATCTCCGCTAGGTCTCAAGGTTAAAATCATATCATACATTCCTGAATCCGCTAAACAGTTATCTCCGCTAGGTCTCAAACCGAATAGCTAAACATGCAAACTATTGATCAGATAATTCACAAGAAATTAAGCACCAGGAATTATGAATCATAAACTGGAAGGCACAAAGGTATTAACAAATAAATCACATAAATTCAATCAACTATTTACAAACCCTAGAATCAGCTAAAGGAAACTAGCCAGACATAGCAAAATAAAACTTAAACATAATTAAAAAGAACGCAATTGTAAAAACTGAATTAAATAAAAACCGAATTAAATAAAAACTGAAGTAGCGACTTGAATCTTTAATCTTAATCCAAGCCTTGAAAACTAGAAAGCAATAAAATTCTAAAGCTAAAAACTAAAGTATCAATACTAGGGTTCGTGGTTCTGCCGTCTGATGATGTCCTCCCTTTGAAAGGCCAAAAGAGGACCTATTTATAGGCTTCAAATTTCCTTCGGATCACCATGGAAAGTTGCCATGCAAAGTAAACTTCTAAAGGTAATTGAATTCTAAAGGTAATAGAATCGTATAAAAATAAGGCAACTTTCCAGCTGGATGCGTGCTCTGGAAAATCTCCTACTCTTGCCGAATTCGCGGCTCTCGCCAGAGGAATGGATAATCTCTCTGAAAACGGGTCGCGCCCGAGAAATGACGAATTCTCTGCTATCGCCAGAGGATTGATATCGCCAGAGGAACGGGTGATCTCTCTGGCCTCGCCAGAGAGATGGGTCGCCAGCGGAATGCTATCCCCAGAGGAATGGCGACTTCTCTGGCTTTTGAGCGCTGACTTTACTTCTCTGATGCTGGCACTTCTCGGCAGAGGAATAGGTGATTCCTCTGACTCTGGCGATTGGTTTCTCTGCTCTGACTTCTTGACTTCTTTGCCTTGATTTCTCTGACTTCGCCAGAGAAATGGTATCGCCTCTGGCATTGATATCTCTGGCGAGACTTCTCTGCATTCCGCGGATTTCTCTGGACTGGCTTTTGACTTCGCTGATCTGGGCTTTGATTTCTCTGGTCTTCCAGAGCAATGATGATTTCGCTGCTCTTCAGACCAAAACACCTAAAAATCGCGAAAATCATCCAAAATTGAATTCTTCCATCTCGAAAGCCTAAATCACCTGCAAAGCATAAAATACACCATAAACGCACCAATTTCCAGAAGATTAACTTAAGATATGCACAAACAAACCCCTAAAAAATCGTGTAAATTAAGCATAAATCACCACCTCTCACGGTCACTTGACCGGCCAACCCGCTAGATGACTCACGGTCACTGGTGTACACTAGTCCTGGCAGGATAGCTATCAACTGCTCAGGACCCGAATTCGATTGCATCATTGGCAAAGCCAAAGCAGATAGATATCATACTAAAATTTAAACATTTTATGGCAAGACAATACTTGAAATAACTTTAACTCAAAGATTTTGTCATGAAATAACTTGCTCAAAGGTAGCATTAAACTCGTTTGATAGATATATAAAACTGAAATTAACAGTTAAATCATCTCATGCATTCATTCGTATAAGAGGCCTACATCAAGCAGGGGATCTCTATATACGTATAGTAAAAGTAATGCCCATCTCGTTGTGTCTCTGTATCAATGAGTAACGTCACTCTCTCCCTCAAGTCGTTACTTCCCAAAAGGACCTTCATCGTTATGAAGAATTGGTGAGAAGTTATAAAAGAAACCTCGATTAATAATCTAATCTCTTTTATGAAACATTAGTATCTCTAATGTTCATCTCTCTTGATTGTTAATCAATATAACAATTATTATCTCTCGTCATTACTCATTAATTATAACATCCTTATGTTATAATTAGCAGCGCTTCAATTAAAAGAAATATTTAACACATCAAAAAGTCCACTTTCTTAGCAGATCTATTCGCTCTCATCTCGTCTAATTAACCGATTAGAAAGTTAAACTTTCCATTAGGCATGTATTTGAGTCACGGGTCAACAAGAATTGACTATGCTCAAATTCTAATTTCACTAAAAATTTCGGCATGACCTATTCATATATAATGTCAGCCACGAGATTTCAACGCGTGAATCTCACTACGTGAACTCGTCTCTCGACTCAAAACTTAACATCTTGACATCTTTTCAACGCAAACCAAACAATTCAAAATCATCAAAACTCTTTATCAGTAAACTATCATTTATACTCGACACCAATTGTTCGAGTGTCAGATACCAACATTTATGTGCGTTAATCATAACTCTCACAACTCACACCATTTAGTCATATCGTATCATCCATCAAAACAAATATAATCAAGTTGTTTTCTAGAAAGTTTTGCTGTTTTTGTGTCATCTTTAAAAATTCATAACAACCAACTCAATCATCATAAACTCTCATACCAATTGATCTCAAAAACTTCATGAAGTGTAGTTCACTCTAAAAATGGTAGTTAACCAAAAAGGTTAAAGGTTTTTGGAGATATTGCTCTTTTAGTGCAGGCTGTCAAAGATTGACAGTTTCTGCCAATTTTGTTTAGGCCATTAGAAACCAAGGCAAACCTTAATAAAATTCCATCAAATTTAATCATCCAAAACTAAAGGTATCCTTGAAGATTTGGTTAAAATTTCACAAGAGAAAACGTTCATATGATCTGCCAAATAAACAATGAAACTCATACACTTTTACTGTTGGACAAATATGACAGCAGAACAGGGCATTTTTGAAATAATAAACTGCTCTGTTTCAGAGGTCATAAAAATCGAAATCTTATGTTTTTAGAAAAGTATTGAAGTCTAGTTTCGTTTTAAAAAAAAACGGTGATGCAAAATCCTTCATGGATTAATAGATATAAACGTTTTTGTGAAGTCTACCAATAGTTGACAGATTCTGTCAAGGATTTTTCAAAATATCTTTAAAATAGCAAACATCATCCAAAAGACATGAAATTTTGCAGCAACGAAATACACATATCATAGATAAACATACTAAAATTTCAGAGCCATCAAGCAATGAAAACTCATCGAAACATAAGCTTGAAACTGCTGTAAAATTTTGACAGAATTCCAGTTTTAATTTCGTTCAACAATTATCATCCATAAATTGTAAATCAATTAGCATGCTCATGTGATATCGTAGAACACATATACGCAATAATATTCATTATGCAACGTCTCAAACTTCACGAATTTAAATAATCATACTCTAAAAATTTATACAATTTTCGTGCTTGGAAAAATACGAATTTAATATATATCAATTCTAGCATACCCCTAAGCACAAATATCAAGTCAAAACGATCAAACAAAAATCGAAAGACAAGCTAATATGTGAAAAACGGGGCTGCCCTCATGGGTTTCATAGCTACGGTTCGTTCCGTTCTTACTCCCTTCATTAAACATGCTCAACATCTATCCAAGAACAACATACTAAAATTTCACGACGATCCGACGTCGTTTCAAAATAAAGTCGAGAATCGACGTTTTTCGACGTCGACGAAAATCGAAAAGAAAACCATCAAAACGTAGGTAGAGATCTTACCTACTTAGATACGTGATCGAAAAGATGATCGGCGCTCGTCTCGGTGCTCAAATCGGAGGTCAAAAGCTTAAGCTTCTCAACAATGGTGTTACGTGAAGTGTGTGTGTGTTTCTAATGTGGTTTAGTGTGTGTGCAGCACAAATTAGTGTATGTGTGTTGTGTGCAGCGTGAGTTAAGGGTAGTGGGCGGTTGGGGGGTGGTTTTGGTAGGGTAGGCCTAGATATTTAGTCGTTAAATATCTCGTTTCGTCTTGTCTCGTTTTAACGACTAACTACCCATACTCTTCGTTACTCGCCCTCTCAACTCCTACTCACTTTTATTACACTCGTAATTCTATATAAATATAGAAAATACAAGCTCGTTCTCGAAATTCTGATAAACGAGATTTACACGTTTATCGAGAAATCCCGATTTACTATTCACTCGTCGTCCAAAAATAAAAACTTTCATTATTGGACTCGTATCGAAAAACTAAGAATATTTCTCGACGACGTGCACGTAAGATTTTGAAAGTCGACAAAAAGACGAAATAGCAGTATTTTACTATTCATCGTCAAAAAGTCAAAATTTTCAAAAACGTTTTAACGGACTCAGATTTCACTTCCGAGTTCATCGTTCTCATTCAAATAATTATCTCGAATTATTCAAATACTCAAACTCAAATACGAATATAAAATCTCACATCATTCTTACATCATCGAAAGAACATCTCAACATCTTAAAAATAATAAGAAAACGTCATATAACTCCTCATCTATTTACAAAGTAAATCAAACAAGGGATCTAAACCCTAATTACTCAAACTCAAGCAATTAAACACGTCATCAAAAGTCCGGGTATTACAATTTATGATTGTTTCTCTTTGTTGTCAACAATTCATGGAGCTTCACGCTGTGAATTCAGATTTCAATTAGAATGCAGAATTTATTGGACTCGAGAAGCCATTCATCGAGCATGCCGCTTTGTGGATGAGTATCTACTATTGAATACCTTTCTCGCTGGTTATAGCCTCACAATTGTAGATGTTGCAGTCTGGACTGCTCTTGCTGGTAAAATTTATGCAATTCTATTATTGAGCTTCTTTATATCGATGATCCTTGATGTGGTCTCGACTTTTTTTTTCCAAAGGACTTCTTTTCGTGAAAGAGATTACTCATGTTTTCAATGTGTATTATAGCTTGCCTTTGATTGCTATGTCTTTTCTATATAAATCATGGCACACAAGTGTTCTACTTCTCAGAGAATATATGTTATTGCTTGCGCCATCAAGAACTGTTGGAGATATGCAAGAAGTATGTGGATGTTCTGTTGAAATTCGACTTTACTAATGTTTTGAATGCTGATATGGTAATTAAAAGTAGAGATATGAATTTTAGGATTCACCTTCTTTAGGGTTAGTTCAAAGATGAATTATGCTTGAATTCTAAGGTGGCAACGGTGCTTCTTCTATGTTTTATTATATATCGATAACTTGAAATGAGAAATCTAATCGAAGTTTAGCTATTTAATAAGAAGATTAACAAATTTGATTTCCTGCATCGTCTTCTCTCTTGTAGCATCTTATGACTATCTGAAAAGAGTGAAGATGAGGAACTCTCGTGACAGTAAAATATTATTTGACTAATAGTGCAATGGCATATTAATTGGGCAGCGAGTTTCTTGAATGTTATTACTAGTTTCGAGCATGTCAGTGTATATGGAATCATAGGTATTGTATTTTGAATTTGGGCAAGATCTATCTGGCCAATGTAATCCTTGAATAGTCTCTAAAATAAATACTTTGATAGTCCAGTTTATGAAATTGGATTCTGATCGTAATTTATATCCATGATTTGCAGCATCGCCCTTATCAAACGTTTGGCTCTTGACAGAGAGGTGTATGCTCCAAAGGGTATCCAAAGATGGGAACTTTGGCCCTCGAAACCGAGTCCTAGCTCTCTCTCGACTCTCCTTGGTTAAGGGTAGCCGCAATTCTCCCCTTTCGAAGCTAAGTTTCCTATCCCATCTCTTTTCTATTGATGATAGTGTAAGAAAGATATCAGAACTTAACATCTATCATTGAGCTTGCCATGGCTATCTTGTTCATCTATTTATGACAATAGTGGGCTAAGGTTTTTCCCATATTCTGTGTGTATGCTATTTGTTCATCTATTTGAAAGAATTGAAGACAAGGTTTACCTTGAAGTCTGGTAGAGTAATGAATGAAGGCCCTCTTACTTTTCGGCTGTTGAAGTATTACATGAACTGAAACTTTTATTTCTGGTAGCAGGTAGATCAATTTACTTCCCTGGTGAATAAGGAATGAGTGTAGAGGGTGGTTGGCTGAAGACTTGAGTTACCTACGAAATGGTACAATGTTGGGTGGCTGATTTGAGCCCTTTGTGTACTATGGTATGGCTGGAGTATGGGGTAGCTCAGCTAGTGTCTGGTGAGGCAGAGCTACCGTGAAGAATATATGCAGCGAGGCAGACAAAATAATTCAGATTGGTAATTTGAAGCACCTCTTTCAAATGCTAATTAGTGTTTCTGATTTTGCTGCAGGTTATTTCGGAGAAGAACAGGAAAGAGATCTCCAAGTACAGGCTATTTTGGACAGGCAAAGCTATAGTGGTTATGGAAACGAGTGGTGCTGGAAAATGTGAGTTTTCTACTTGATGTACGGCCATCTGGTTTGTTAAGTTGCGTAAGTTGTAGTTGTGAAGTAGTTGAATGTAGGTTCTTTCTGATTTTATGGATTATGTTCGTGATCTGCTGCAACAAAAATGCAGTTGGATTAATATGCTAGTTTCTGATATAAAAAAAAACATGTCTCTCCGTTTCGGGAAAATTCATATTCTTTTGTATACTTTCTAGATGGATGGTAGCTCAGATTATGAAAGAGTTTTTAAGGAAATAGAGGAGCACAGGATTTGCATACGCAAAGCGCTGCTTTATGAATCATTTGCTTTGTTTCTGGAAGTATTATGTATCTATTACACCATTGAGATGCTTCAAATCCTAGAGACTCTGCATGGTGCTGCAATGATCCATGGCGACTTCAAACCCGATAATTTGCTCATACGATATTCTAGGTAATTTTCACAGCAAACTGGAGTCTCTCAATCACTCATGCAATTAAAGAACTCCTTTGAATCATTACTTTCTTTTCCTCTGTTGGACATGTTCAATCATTTTATTGTTTTGTTGAAAAAGTTCTAAAATTACTACCTACTAGTTTTTATGGAAAAAGTAGGTAACATGTACAGTTAGTTACTGGTACCCTCACTTCAATAGTCTTCAAGCAAGTGTCTAGTCTAACTCTACAACTATGATAATATACAATGGCAGGGATGATCCAACAGAGAGTGATACTAGATCAATTGTAAATGATTTTCAAGACATATTAGGTATGTCAAATTTGAAGTTTGTTGAATGTGCGAGTGCTAGTTGTATCTCTTATCTTCAATGAACCTTGGGAGGTTCTTTGTGGAATAAGCACCTGTGGTTTGAGTTTTCTACTTGATGATTTTGGTGTTATTGTGGCTGTCCCATGAATATGATTTCTGTATTATTTGTGAGATAAAGTTTGGTTTATGCTCATGTTGTGGTTATGATTTCTGTATTACTGGTGAAGTTCTGAACTTCTGATACGTCTTGTTGGAGTCTCGACTTGGCATTGTTTTAGGCTGTTCGGTGCCTGCTGCATAGCTGTGTTTCATGCTTTGGTTTCATTATTATCTTGTGCATAATAATTTGTCCAGTAGCTTAGTGCAACTTAGACATTCCTGCTTTGGCTTCATTACCATCTTTCGCCATGTGCCGAGTGCAGGTTGACAGCATACTTGGCGCCCGTGGCGATGCTTTTGAGCATGAGGCAACTAGAAGAATGCGTAATGAATTTATGGTAGCTTGGGATGGCTTGAGGTCAAAAGACAACCGGAGAATCATAGCAGGTTGATTAACTAGTTCTTGAGGACTTGGTGCTAGAAACATTGTATGATAGATTTTTGTTTTAGCTATAAGGTAGTTGGTATTTTCAATTTTGAATCGGAATATGCAATGATGATGTATACTTGATATTTGGTTCATTCGTATAATAATGTATGAATATTTTGGATGATATATAATATTGTTATTGTTGATTTTATCATTTTGTCGTTTTATAAAAATTGCAAAATTTAAAAATATACTACAATTATAAAAAGTGCAAAAAACTGTTATAAAAGGTGTAAAAAATCGTTATGTATTCTAATCAAAGATAACGGTTAAAATCGTTATAAAAATTGCAAAAATCGTTATAAAAAGTGCAAAAAATCGTTATAAAAAGTGCAAAAAACCGTTATGTATTCTATCAATGATAACGGTTAAAACCATTATAAAAAGTGCAAAAAACTGTTAACTATGATAAAAAAAAAATAAAAAAAATTAATGCATAACGGAAAAATCTTAATACATAACGGTGAAAAACCGTTATGTATTCTATCAAAGATAACGGTTAAAACCGTTATAAAAAGTGCAAAAAACTGTTAACTATGATAAAAAAAATAAAAAAAAAATTAATAGATAACGGAAAAATCTTAATACATAACGGTGAAAAACCGTTATGTATAACCTTTATAGATAACGGTTGCGTACTGTTATGTATGACGCATCGTACCGTTATCTATGCTACTATACATAACGGTTTTGAAACTGTTGTGTATGACGTATAGAATAGATAACACCACTATACACAACGGTTTTTTTGCTCATAGATAACGGATAAAATCCGTTATCTATGAGCGTTTTTCTAGTAGTGTCTGTAAATTGGATATCCATCTTACCTTGTTGTGTGCTTTCACAATATGGTCGTGGATAATAGCATTTGTATTTTCCTTTCACCATACAAGGATTATTTAGATTTTTCTCTCCACAAGGTCCATGCATCATATATTTTATCACCAATATTTCAAACAATTCGGAATTGTTTTCTTCATCGGAAAGTTCGACACTTACAAACTTATCTATTTCACCTGTTGTATTCAACTTATACGCAGACTTGAAAATTATCAGTATATGGACATGTGGTAACCCTCTTTTATGAAATTCAACTACATCAACATGTGCAGCTACATGTTCAAAAAATTTCCTCTTAAATAATTTATCTTCCAAGTCTTGCAGTTTTGCTCGAAATACTCATGTGGTTAAGTCTGGACGATCTTGAGCTGTTTGACAATCATATAATGCTTATTGAATTTCTTTCCACTCTGGATTGCAAGTCATTGTAATGAATAGATCTGGTTTTCCAATTTTTTGTACTAATGTCAATGCATCAAGATATCTACGACGCATATCTCTTGGTCCTCCTATAAATGTTGCTGGTAGAACAATTCTTTTTCCAACTTCATTCCCTCTTAATTCTCCATTAAAGACAGTATCCACAATTCCTTGATACAATTATGCTCTCGTATTTGATTGGTTTTGACGAAAAAAATCATGTCTTGTTGTCTCTAATTTTATATACATATCCACTATATATTGCTGTAATAATCTTCCAGCTAATAAAAATATGGATTGTCTTGGATTTCTAATCTATATCTTATAGCAAATATATTCTCTGCACGATATATTCTTAACGTTTTCTCTTCTAACACCTAAAAACATAGAAAAATACAATATAAAAATAAAAAAAGTTATATTATAGTGATTAGTGAAATAAAGTAAATATAACAATATACAAAATAAATATATATGTCAACAATTGCTTAATTATATAAAAGAATCTCAAACCAATTAACAACTATTTTCCATTTAATCTATGTTTAGAAATTTAATTAAATGTACTCATTATCACATAAATACTCTAACTACAAATCAACACTTTATCGATTCAACTCATTCATAGGTAGGATTTATAGATTATATATGATTAAGTAGGGATTTCTGTAACACCCCGCCTATTTATATTAAGTTTAGAATTTATTTTAAGAGTAGATTAACTAATTTATGCCGGGAAATAAAATGAATTTATTTTTAATGCCAACAAAATGATTTACAAAATCTTTTGAAAAATTCATGTATTCAAATCTTTATGCATTTCATATTATTTAAAGTGATCATATGTGATTTATCTCCATGATTAAGTATTTATGTGTACATGATTTAATTTAAGTTTATGTTGGATTTTAACTATTTAATTGTGTTGGGCTTGATAGTTATTTTTTTTTATTTGGGCCTTTTAGCTAAGGTTAGTTGATATATTTATTTAGCATTTAATCCATAGCCAAGCCCAACCCCATTTCTCTTTATACCAATACTCCCAACCCAAGTACAACAGCAACAACAACAGCTACGCAGCTCACCCCATGCGCCACTCCTACAAGTCATACAAAATCCCCTAATCTCAGGGATTTTGGGTAAATTTTTCAATGCTCACTTCCCTCTTTTCAATCCTTCACGCATGCTTCAATTCTCCTATAAAATATCCTCCTCATTCATCTTCTCTTCTTACCACAACAACACAACTTCTACGGTAAAGAATTCTTCTTGTTTATTCAAACCTCAAACCCCTAAAGGTTTCATCTTTTAATACCTGCTTATTTCATTTCACAGTTTGATTAAGAAACTCACTTCATTTTGTGTAAAGATTTTCACTGCAAGCAAGAATCACACACATACTTTCATCTCATCATTTCGGTGCATATACACATTTCATAAAGAGCAACAATTTCTTAAAATCACCAAGTGTTAAGGCATACAATTTATGTGCATATAGATACATACATGAAGCATGCCTGTTTTTAAAGAAAAGAAGGAAGAAAGGTTGAGTCTTGGTTGTGTGTTTACTGTCGAGTCGAGAATCGAGGGAGGCAGGGCACGGCGGTTGTGCCGCTGCTGCCCGGCCACGGTTGGAGAGAAGGAGGTGGGCTGGTCGGAGCTGGTCTGGGTGGAGGGCTGAGCGGAGGACGACGACGGCTCTGCCCGCTGCTGTCGGCGGTGGCGTGGTGGCCGCGACGCCGATGGATGGCGGCGGCTTCTCGCCGGAGAGAGAGTGGAGAGTTCAGCGCGGCGGTGGCGGATAGCTACTGCTGCTGCTTTCCGGCTGAAACAGAGGGAGTGGGGCGGCAAGGTCAGAGAGAGAGATGGGGCGGAGGCGGCGTCGTGTGTGGCATCGTCGCTGCCGGAAATTGAAGCTCGATCTAGATTTTGGGGATCTAGGGTTGGAGGCGGTGGTGGCCGGCTCTTCGCTGCTGCTGCCGTCGTCTACCGGAGTCGAGAAAAGGGAGGTGGCGCGGCTTACGGCTGTGTCGTCGCCGGAGCAGCAGGAACAGCGGCGCTCCTCGCCGTTGAAGAAGAAGAGGGAGGGGGGGTCAGAGTTGTGTGTGTGTAGGAAAGAGAGAGAGAGAGAGAGAGGGGGGTGGTGGCGGCGGCTGCCGTTGCTCCGCTGGGAGTTTGGAGGCGGCGGCGCTGGCTGAAGAAGGGAGTATCGCCGTTGCCGTTCGAGGAGAGAAGAGGGCAAAAGGGGGGGGGGCGACTGTGTGGGGGTGTGCGTGTGTTGTGAGAGGTGTGTGTGTGTGCGTGAGTTGTTTAAGAAAGAAGAAGGGGAGAAAATAGAGTTGGGGGTTTGGGCTTTGTTTGGGCCGAGTGTTTGGGCCGGGTATTAATTAGTTTTGGGCTGCATTTTTTTATTTGCTTGGGCCGATTTTAATTTGAATGTTGGGTCTTTGTTTTAAATATTAATGGGCCGATTTTTATGAGTTTTGGGCCGAGTCAGTTGGGCCATTTTCAAATTTTAGCTGGGCCCTTATTTATTTAAAATTTTGGGCTGTCTTCTATTAATTTATTTGAGCTATACTAATTTAATTAATTTGACTATCATTAGTTTGATTAATTATTTTAAAGAATAATTTGCATAATAATATTACATTATTATTATGTGCATATGTTAAGTGTGATTACTTATTATATGATTAAGCCTGAAATAAATTTGCATATGCATTTTTGCAAATAAAAGTATTTATGATTTAATTAGTTTTAATTATAATTCCAATTATTAAAGAAAGTCGAGTAAGAATATTGTTGGTGTTCTTAACTCAAGAGAAATGTTTTCAATTATTTATTCATTAAATTTTGAAAACCCGGCTAAGTGAATCATAGAATATTAAGCACTACACCATGACTTAAATATTAGATTCAGGAGACCTATTAAGATTATAGATTTCTTGTAGGCTTTGTGGATCGTGAGAAGTAGCACTGCTATACCGATTCAGAGTTAAGAATAAACGACAGGCATTGCCTAATCAGGTGGGCTTATTTTCCAAATGTATGGTTTAGCTATTGAGCTTAAATGTTTCAATGAAATGAAAACTGTTTATCCGATAAAATATTTTGTGCACTCTGCTCTGTTTAAGGCTCGCAACAATGAATCGATCGAGGTTCTCTCTTGACCTAACACGTTATTTGAGAATTGTGTACACCTATTAGCTGACCTGGTGGGTTGATCTCCATCGGGCACTAATCATGTATGAGGCGTTATAAGGGTGCTCGACGGGATGTGTTCCGGAGCATTGGGTCCCAAATGGGAACTTGGCTGGGTTACGCCCTCAGTCCAAGTAAAGCAGGAGTAATGGATCCGTCGGTGGCTAAAAGGTCCGGGATCACAGCGAGTAACGGAAAGGGAGTGTGACAATTGCGCGCAATATAATAAAATGTTTTTAGCATGCTTAGAAGTTATTTCAATTTAAAAACCTTCTAAGTCATGTCATGTATAATTGGATAAACTGCTCTTATGATTATGAAATGTTTATAAAAATGCTAGCCCACTAAGTACATTAGTACTTAGCCCAAAATTACTTTCAAATGTTTTCAGGTTGATTGGTCGGTGCTGACGGGGCAGAGCTGAGGCTAGGGTTCAACTCCGTATTTTGTCTTCCGCTGTTGCATTAGCTCTTATTTGTCTTATGTTTCTCTATCTTAAAACCTTTATGTTAAATTATGAATTATGTTTCTTATCGAGCGTAGACTCTCAACTCTAGCACTATGTTATTTAATATTGGTTATCAGAAGCATGAAACCAAACTTGTGATCCTAAGATTTAGAATGTTATTAATTGATTACTATCAGTTGATTTATGTCTTTCTTCACTCAAAGGGCGTTGCCCGACTTCTTATCCTATTATTTGAATTTCACAAGGTCCTTCCCTTGTTCATTTCTATGATTTTAGTCGCAACCCGATTATAGTTTATTCCTTCAAGAATTGGGGTGTGACAATTTCATTGAGACATATGCATAATGAGAGAAGTAAATAGCCTTAAGCTAATGTGGTGAATAAATATTTGCAATTTGTAATTGTAAAATTCTGAAAATCAATTTATATAATTGTTTATATGATTAGTATGCTACAGTTAATGGGTGGGAATGATAAGAATGTTCTCTACTCATAGCGAATTATAATCTCATGATTGGAATAATATAACTTTAGAAGAATAAAATTATCCAAAAATTTAATACTACAACTTATCAAATTAATAAAATCAATTATAAACATTATACAATCAATTTATAAAAAGCTAATAGAGATACCTTATTCTTCATTGGAGATAATATCGCCTGCAATTATGGTTCTTGCTAATAAAGTAGAAGTAGAAATAGAATTTGTGTTACGAACCAAAGACGTTGGATCAATCTTTCTAATGTTTTGATGCCAACCTGTTTTGCCCATTGAAAAAAGAAGTAGATATTGCAATGGATCATAACATCCATAATAATGCTTTATTCTATGTCTATCGCCGGAATGAGCATGAACTACAATATCCCGCTCCAATGGGATATTTTCATTATTTCCCTCATCCCATATAGCCGCAACTTGATCTGCATGTGGAGAATTATATACTCGTTGATCTAAGTTGACATCTTTAGAAATATGAAGCTGAACATTGTCCATTGAAGGATAATCTTTCAATCTTCGAAAGAATTTTGCGTACGGGTTGATCTCTAAAATTTTCATGAGCATTTGTACAACTGCTTCTGACAAAACTTGACTTTGCATTATGTTAATTTTGTTCTCAACCTCACTTTATGTGTCATAAAAATATAGTTGAAAAAACATTGGAGACGTATATTGTGGGATCAATCCAAGAAGATCAGCATAAACCATGCCTTGTGTTGGAAAAAAATAAACTCCCAGTCTTGCAGATGCCAATTCTTTATCCAATTTTACACCGAACGAAGTAAATGAAAATATACTATTATAAGCACGAATATTCTTTCTGAAATTAATAGCTTCTTCTGACTGGGCTGTAAACAATTCATCCAACTCCGGATGAACTTCAGAAAATGCAAGTTTAATTTTTACATTATCACAAAAAAAAGTATGAGGTTCATATTCAAATCTTCTTGCACCATAATGAATGCAATCAAACACATTTTTCAATTCATGTAGCAATGAACCTAATAGATAAACAATATAATTTAAAAAATGGTTAATTCGCTCTAAATCCCTAAACTATAGTCATTTTCCCATTTTCCCCTCAATCTTTGAACTTTCCATACAAAACACCAACTATTAATTTCTCCTAATTTTCCCATGACGGATTTTCCAGCCAATTTCGATCACACGTGGAATCGGAATTAACTGACGTGGACACGCCGGATACTTAATAAAATGACATAGTATCTAATGTACATAAACGGCGCCGTTTGTCGCTTGTTCTTCTTCAATTAAAATTAGGGCTCGCGCAAGTCAACCCTCATTCAACAAATCTCACGAATTCCTTGAAATCTTGTAAGGATTGAAGAAAATTTCTTATGCGTTTACTTTAACTGAAGAATTCGCAGGTATTTATGGGGTTGAATCGCTCTTTCGGCAACTCCACCACAAAATACGATTTTGAGAGAAATCAACAGAAGATGTGTAAATGCTTGTTGCCTGCCGTGATTTTGAGGTCGAGGACGACGGCCAATTCGTTCTGACGTTATTATTGTTGTGGGTATTATCACCAGGTGAGTTATTAGCTTGAATTTGTGAGCAATTAACCTAAATAGATAAACAATATAATAAAAAAATATTGATAGTTTATCATAATATATTAAACGTATTTTTATCTTAAAAGATTATATTGTAATACATACAATTCAAATCACTTGCATTTCGTTTACGTTTCTTTTGGCTTTGTAGATTTTTTTCGTTGTCTATATACCTCATTAGCTGCAATATATAAATATAAGATTTGGGGAATGGATCAAAAAAGAAAGGTAAATGTAGGAAGAATAAAGAATTAATCCTATTCATTGATGCACGATGATCATACGGTCCAAATTGGCGGATTTGATCTCTTTTTTTTTGGCGATAAGGGTTAAAATGTAATTCCCTTTTTCAATCTAACGTGTTCCTATATTTAAGTCAAACATGATTAGTTTATTTTTGGAAGATATTATGCATGCCTATCATTACGTTTTTAATTGTTTGTTATTTTTTTATTTTTATTTTCATTCAACATACTTTTTTATTAGTAATAAATTTAATTTCAACAATTCTGCAATTCTTTTTTTTTTACTAATATTTCGCTTATTTGTTTTAATCCGTAAAACATTGTTTTTTATTCATCCAAATTTTCTTTTTTCTTCAAATAATTTTAATGTGTAATCACAAACTAATAAAATCTTCCCCTAATTTATATATATTTTTATCCATTAATTAATTATGCATGCAGAATTTAAGTCCTAATCGCTCAAATAAAATTAGTAATTTATGTAGCATTTTATTTTTCTTATTAGTGTGTTTGTACCATATTAACTTTTTCATTAGTATGTTTGTGTATCAAGAGTTATTTCAAAACTTGTAAATATTAATTTTCGTTCTTTATGCAATAAATAATACTAATTGTATTGTATTGTTCAAAATGTACCTAAATAAGAATTATTTTTGCGAATAAGGATATTAATTTGCAGAATAATTTTCTTTGTGCGATAAACAAAAATTATACATTATAGAATATTGTTCTAAATGTACCTAAATAAGAATTATATATTTGCGAATAAGGATAGTAATTTGTTGAATAACTTTCTTGGTACGATAAACAATAATTATATTCTATTTGAATATTGTTAAAAAACGAAGAAAATAAGAATTATATTTTTGCGAATAAGAATAGTAATTTGTTGAATAACTTTCTTGGTATGATAAACAATAATTATATTCTATTTGAATATTATTCAAAACGTATCAAATAAGAATTATAGTTTTGTGAATATGGATATTAATGTGTTGAATAACATAATCGTGACTCATAAATTGTGAATAAGAAAAATAATTTGTTGAATAAAGTAGTATTATTCATGAATATATCGTATTAGAATATTGTTCAAGACGTATCGAATAAAAATCATATTTATGTGAATAAATTGTTTCTGCCTCAAATTTAATTATATAAATAATAAATAAACAAACAGGACATTACCACACATAATTTATATACATTATAGAATTATTAAATGAATAAAGATCAAATTTATTTGAATAAACTACAAAAGTTAATTAATATACTTGGAAAATTTAATAATAAACTACATAATATCCTGATAATAATTAATATTATTTTTTTTAGGTGCAAAATGATTTATAATAAATTTCGCAAATACAATTATAAATTATACTGAATAAATATATAAATTTAACAAATAAACTACAATATATACTGAATAACACATAAGCTAATTGTATTATTCACTAAAATTATAGTGAATAATATTGAAATTTCATCAAATACCACTGTGTTATTAATTGAATAAGTAAAACAAGAAACTGAATAAATTAACTAATACAACGAATACAGTACAAATATGCATCATTAACATATGCTCTCTCTATTAGCAAAGAGTGAACTTCATTACAGATACTGCTATTAATTAATATTTAACAATGAAAAGCAACACCATACACCTTTGGAACTATAATAATACATAAAAATGATTTCGTATATTCAATCTCTCGTTCGAGACAAACCAATTGAAGGACTACAAACAAGAAATAGTTAATGTAAAATTCAATGCCCTATGATTATGAGAAGACAACATCAAAAACCTTTCAAATAAATGCCTGGCAAATTTAGAAAACACAAAATCGCATAAAGACACTTAGAAAACCAAAAACAACAATATATATGTTATTTTTAAAATAATCGACGGTGATGAAACGACGATTGTACTGCTCCGCTGCTTGTGAGCGCGGCCACGGGGATTCATTGTCTTGCCTTGCTTGGTGAATTTGGGGTTCTATCCGCTCACCTTCCGAGCGCGAGCCAACGATCGGTGTACCTTACCTGTAATGTAGCTTGATTTTTTTCTGACTGTGAGTCTGTGAGAAATTTCTCCTTCTTCGATATGAATGGCTTTGACAGTGAGGTTGTAAAATGATGGAGAATGTAAAAATGATATGGGCTGCGTGAAATTAGGGATTGTGATGAGAGAGAATGTAAAATAATAAGAGTAATTGTACAATTCTACCCCAATATAGTGTGAAAACGGAAATGTTGACTATTTAATTGTTTGCTCCACTTATTTTTCTTATTTATTAGTAGCCGTCAGATCAACATTTATCTAGGAACTAGATTTATTCTTTAATCTCTACACTAAGAGGATTCTTTATAGATCTCCACCCTAAGATTTGTGCTCATGTTGTGTGATATGTGGTGATTATAACATAGACAACTAATATATATATATATATATATATATATAAATACTTAGAAGCTTGTGCGCTCATGCTATAGAAAATACCTGAAGATGAGCTTGGTTTGGGCAATGTAACTTCCATGCTCATAATTACTGTATATAAATTTTAAAATCCTGCAAATAAATATTTGTTCTGTAACGCGACAATAATAAATAATAATAAACAAACAACAACAAAAAGGAATGTTAATAATAATTATAAGTATAACTCTAATCAAATAAATATAAACATATTGATATGACAGCAAAACAATTATATCATTGTATTTTATCAAAGCCTAACTATCTATCACCAATTATTTATTATCATCCCAAACCATCATAGTATTGTATATGAGATTAATCAACGGAAGAAAAGATTTGTTCTCGCGGGTCGGAAATTTTGACTTCGATGTCAACAGAAAGAGGATCAAGGTGAAAATTCTCAGCCTTTGATTCATCATTTCATTTGTATGTAAAAATAAAATGTTGATGAATCTGTACCGGCAATGCAGCTGTCATTGGAGAAGAAAGGATGGTCTTCAGAGAATAGTTTTTTATTTATTTGAACACCACCCAAAATTCAGTTACTTCAATTTAGTAATGTCATTGTATACTTCTACATGTTATAATGGATTCACCGGTTTCAAGGATTCTTCACATAGAAGAGATATTACAAGACATGCTTAATGATAAAGGAAGTTGAATATCAAAAAACACAAAAGATTCCAGCGAATATATAATAAAAATAAGTAATAATAATAATACAACTAAATTATATAAAAAATAAAATATAATGCATGGAATAACACAGCAAGGATTCTTGACCGGCCTGTAGCATCAGACAAAATGCAGTCATATTAATCCCTTCGGTATAATAGCACGAGAGCCTTAAAAGATGAAAAACACACATATATGATACTGATATACATATCCCTACTCAGAACAATCACATGAATGTACCAATGACCTCAAATTATAAATTTTACACAGCAGAACAGTTTTAAAGCCGAAAAACATAATATACAAAGGACTTAACTTCTTTCAAAATATATAATTGGCTATCATAATAATGTGCACATAACATATCTCAGAAACATCCTTGCTGCTATAGTTATCTACATATCAGAAACTCAATGGAAGGAATATAGCTATAAATTCGAAAAAAATTAAATATTCAAACACCAGATTACAAATAAACAACATGCCGATCGAACCTTTGGTTGGCGAAATATAAAACAAAGAGAAGGCGATGCTACGAATGGTATTGAAACGGTATCGAAACTCTTGCGGTGAATCTATAAAGTAAACGAAGCGAGAATCAAAACTAACCTCAAATTAACGGCCTTCGAAGAGGGGAGGCGGCGACCAGAAAAAGACTTAGAGCGGTGGTGAAGCACGGCGGACAGAAGGCTCAGAGCAGAGGCGAGGTTGTATGCGATCGGAGAAAGACTAAGAGCGGCGGTCATTATGAACTCTTTTGATCATGCTATTTATTCAGGAAGCAAATCCAATGGTTAATATGTTGTCGTCTTCTCATCTCAAAGATAAAGATTTTGATATATATAAATATATACGGATATATACAATTTAAAATATACAAATTAGAGTGAATATCATACACATTGCACCTCCAAAGTTACAAACGCGATTAGCTCTTACTTTCTTCCTAGCACCTTTCTAGAGTTTTTAATTTCAATAGCGCAACCTATCCTCTAATAACAGAGAGCAAAGAAGAGGGCAGCTCAATTTGAGCACGCAGCTTGTGGAAACAGCTCTTTCGAGAACTTGTGCCTAGCTCAATCAATGAGATCAAGAATTAAGCCAATATTTACGACAACACAAAACTTGAAAAATTTTACACTAAACTTCGAATGGAGAGAAATACAATATGCAGAAAGAGGCTAATGTTAAGGATTGCAAGTCGACCTTTTTTCATATGCAAATTATTGTTTTTGTTTCTATTTCTACTTTGTCCATGTATCGAACTGTCAAAGGAACTACTCAAATTATGAAGGACGAAACTTGAAAAATTTTACACTAAACTTCGAATGGAGAGAAATACAATATGCAGAAAGTGGCTAATTAATGTTAAGGATTCCTGGTAATGCTTTTGTTAATGCTACAAACAACTTGTATCAGAGCACAAGAAGCTTAATTTTTTCGTTGTACCCAACAGAACTAAATACATTCTTTCTCCGATTTGAACCCGAATAAGAAAGGTTAGATTTAGTTTACCAGAAATAATTATAAACATACGGAAGGATTTATATAATAGATTCAAGGAAGAGAATTCACTCTATTCTAATAATGCTTATGAACAGATGGAGCGAGAATCAAAGTTGACATCCATGTACCAAGAGAAACTAAAGTGATAGTAGCTACAGCTTGGGCCAATTCCAACGCAATGTTTTGCTTCTGCACCAGTAGATTTTGCCGGTATGTTCGCCTGCGCACGCCAACACATAATCATCATGGAAATCAACATCTGACAAAAGAGAAGAACATATGAATATCTACCTCAGATCAGCAATGATAATACTGATGTTACCTTGTGAATGTCGGTCTGCGCGACCATAAAAAAACTAAGAGAAGTTCAACATAACAAAGTCGAGCATAATGAGAAGAACAAATTGAAGTGCAGCAGTTATTCAAGCAAAGCCACACTGCACCAGCCATACACCTCTGCAATTGCAAACATCATGAGTTGTGTTAGTTCGATCGAATCTTTAAGCTAAAGCACATACACATATATATATTCGGAACTTAATTCCACAATGAAAAAATTGAGCCTTTAGCAAGGCGAAACAATATTTACTTACCATCAAAACAATTGAGTCCATTGCTATGCTTTGAAACTTGAACTCGTAATTCTAGCCTAAATATATATGCATTGAACATATATAGACTATTATGGTTAATTACTATGATTCTTTCAAAAGTGTCTACCTCAGATCAGCAATGATAATGCTGATGTTATCTTGTGAACGTCGGTCCTGCGCGACCAGAAAAAGACTAAGAGCGGCGGTGAAGCACGGTGGACCAGAGGCTCAGAGCAGCGGCGAAGCACGAATATCTGCTGATTCTCTTGTGCAGTGCGTCGTGGAGATCGGAAGCCGAAGGGGGGTGGGTTTTGGCGAGGAAGAAGAGGATGTCGTTCTTTGTGGAAGATTACGTCTTGCTGTATAACGTGGTTATAGGGTAGAGGAGATTTGATTTATAATAATATAGTATTAAATAGATGAAAACAAAAGGGATTATGTTGATTTGATTGAATTGAGGGATTATTGATGGAAAGCAGCAAAAAGAAATCTGGTGGCGTTGAAATTCGATGAAAACAAAGGGGATTGTGTAGATTTGATTGAATCGAGGGATTATTGATGGAAAGCAGCAGAAAGAAGTCTGGTGACGTTGAAATTCCTAAGAAAATATAATATGTAGAGGGGTAAAATAGGCAATCCACAAGTGGTGGCGTTGAAATTCGATGAAAACAAAGGGGATTGTGTAGATTTGATTGAATCGAGGGATTATTGATGGAAAGCAGCAGAAAGAAGTCTGCTGGCGTTGAAATTCCTAAGAAAATATAATATGTAGAGGGGTAAAATAGGCAATCCACAAGTTGTCCCATATAATGCTTAGGCTCTTTTTCTATTAGTATAGATAAAGAACACACTAATCTTTGTCTGTTGGTTGATCGTGTTCTTGAAAATACTATACACAAATTACTGCTTTATTGCTTTTGATAAGAAGGATATCATTTTCACAAATAAAATACTATACACAAACTACATTTGCAATATAACAATGGAAAATTATACAACAATAATCTTACTTTACTTCACATAAAGGTAGCAATTTCACTTCTTTAATAGGATTCGGCACTACAGTATGTCTTCTGCTTTCATAACTGTTCGTGTTCTTAAAAATATTATAATCTAGTCTACTTTTATTTTCTTCTAGATGACATTAGAAAAATGAAAAATCAATCAAGCAAAACCAGTTTTTTGGATGCCACAACTTTTCAAAATGATCTGTATTGTCATTTTCACAAAAAATACTCGATGAATACTGATCATCATCAATCCTGCTGTTGTTAGTCTTCCTTCATTTCATTTCCCAAAAACTAAAACAAAAGAAACCAAAAATTGTCCCTGAGAGATGGCCTATGCTGCTCTTGTCTCCCTCACAAACACCATAGATCGATTCCTTAATAGCAATTTATATTCCATCTCTGTTGAAGAAGAACAACAAATTAGATCTCTCCTTGAGTATGTTACCCCCTTCCAAGACTTCCTCGATAAATTTCCAGACAAGTTCAAGAGTTTGGAAGAGCGGATGAGGGAAGCGGCAAACGAAGCAGAAGATATCTTAGAATATCTTGTGTTGGAAAAGGTTTTCTTGTCTTCTGATGAAGAGTCTGAATTACACGATGAACTCGACCGAGGCACTGTGATTAAGGATATTAATTTGAAGATGGAAAACATGTGGAAGGAGTGCGGCCAAGATTTTCCAGACGACGAAGCTACAGACAACAGTTTGAAAGGACGAATTCGCAACGTAGTAAATGAAGCAGAAAAAATCAACAGCTTCTTAAAGTGGGAGAGAAATCACATTCGTTTCAGAGACAAGTGGAGATTTTTACCACCGAGTTCGCTATGTTCAAGTCCAGACTCCACTTCATAAACCACTTGAAAAAGATGGGAAGTGAAATTGACTCGATCATGGCGGAGGCAACTGCCGTGAAGTATAACAACAGCGACAAGGCTGCTTCCTCATCTGGACTTGCACCGCCCGACAGGGTTAGTGATGATGAGAAGCAGGAGGAAGAGGAGACTGACTGCTACCGTAGTTCAAAATACGAACTCCAGATGGAAAGGGTGATGGAGGAGATTGCTTTGGTTGCTGCACAAGTGAAGGAAATCAAGGATAGCTCCAGCAGCAAAGACGTTGAACGTGGTGGTGCTGACACTCCTGCTGCTCCTAGTTCATCACCCATCCACAAAGATTCCATGGTTGGTTTTGAAGATTATGTGTTAGACGTGAAGGATCGCCTCTGTGGAGAGCCATCCCGACTCCAAGTCATCGCAATCTGTGGTATGGGTGGCATCGGCAAAACTACTCTTGCCAGGAACGTTTATGATGATCCATTAACGGTGGGCCATTTTCTGATTCGTGTTTGGGTCACAATATCACAAGATTACAGTGCACACAGAGAATTCTTTCTAGCCTTCTGGAGTCCTTGAAGGAATACAACACAGGTGGATTGGGAAAAAGTGATGATGAAAAAGTGCACAAAATTTTAACTCGGAGGAGATATTTAGTTGTGATGGATGATATGTGGAGTGGTGAGGCATGGGATGTCGTCAGAAGGGTATTTCCTGATGATGGCAATGGAAGCCGTGTTGTGCTAACCACGAGGTTGTTTGAGGTGGCTTCTTATCCGGATTCTTCAAGGCTTCATGAGATGAGCTTGTTGAATGCAGAGCAGAGTTGGAATTTGTTCAAGCATAAGGTGTTTGTAGATAAAGAATGTCCTTCCAATTTAGAAGATGTTGGGAAGGAGATTGCAAGAAGCTGCAAAGGTTTGCCCCTCGCGATTGTGGTGATTGCGGGGCTTCTATCCACAGTTAGTAAGAATCCATCTTCATGGCAGGAGATTGCAGAAAAGGTGAAGTCTGCAAAAACTACAGAGCATGACCAAATCGAGGAGATACTATCTTTGAGCTACGTCGAATTACCTCAATATTTGAGGCCATGTTTCTTGTACATGGCTACCTTTCCGGAAGATGATGAGATCCATGCAAAGAAACTTATCAGATTATGGGTAGCTGAGGGCTTTGTGAAATATCCAAGCAACTCTGAAAGCTTTGAAAAGGTGGGAGAAGAGTGTTTAGATGAACTCATGAAGAGAAATCTTGTTTTGGTCAAAAAGAGGAAGTCTGATAACAGAATCAAAAGCTGCAGCCTCCATGATCTGATGAGGGACTTGTGCATAAGAAAAGCGCATGAAAGTCAGTTTTTCTTGAATCTGATGGATAAGCATGTTAAAAAGAAGCCTTTTAGAAAAAGGATAAAGAATCAACGCCGCGTAAGCATTAAATCTTCTCGTCTAAGATACCTTTCAGACGATGATGATTCAACCATCCATTCCATCAGATGCTCGGAATATGATTTAGTGAAACTGAACTTTGTCAAGGGTGTGAGGTTGCTGAGGGTGTTAGATACGGTACCTGCTGACGTGGAGAGCTCACCATCAGTGCATCAACTATGTGAGTTATTTCATTTAAGATATCTTGCTATTAACTATATGGAATCTATTCCTAAGGGATTATCGATGCTTAAGAATCTGCAAACCTTAATCATTGATAGAGAAAGGCGAGAAAAATTCTTAATTGCAGTAGTTCTTAATCTTGTGTTGGGTTGGGACACGCCACAATTAAGACATGTTCACTTTCACGGCACAATCTATTTTGAGGATCCAAGTGAAACAACTATCTCTCTAGAGAGGCTTCAAACACTGTCACTACTACAAAAACGCTCATAGATAACGGATAAAATCCGTTATCTATGACCCCAAAAAACCGATAAGTATAGTGGTGATATCTATGATATAGTCATACATAACGGTTTTTTTACCGTTATGTATAATAGTATAGATAACGGTACGATGCTCATACGTAACGGTACATAACCGTTATCTATAATAGTTATACATAACGGTTTTTCACCGTTATGTATTAAGATTTTACCGTTATGTATTAGAATTTTTTTTTGTTTTTTACCATCATAGTTAACAGTTTTTTGTACTTTTTATAACGATTTAAACCGTTATCTTTGTAAGACAAACATAACGGTAGGAACCGTTATGTTTTAATATTTTTACCGTTATGTATTAGAGATATATTTATTTTTTTTCATCATAGTTAACAGTTTTTTGTACTTTTTATAACGGTTTTAACCGTTATCTTTATTATTTAATATTTAATATTTTTTTTCAATTTTATGTTATTTATCTCAAGAAATAAATAAATAACTTATAAACAATAAAATGATAAAATCATCAATAACATATATTATATATAATACAAAACATTCATACATTATCATCCAAAACCTTCATACATAATGTTTTGAGCCTAACTCAAAAAAAAAAAAAAAAAAAAAAAGAAACTTCACAGAAGCACCTTCATGCTCCAACTTTGATGAGTTTCAGCAGCTCAACAACCTCTCTCAAGCTTCTAAGGGTAGAACATGTGACTCAACAAAGTGCAAGTTAGGATCAGTGCAACCAGAGAAAGATGGATTAGCATTAACTTAATAAGTAACCTGCAAGTTCTTCCTGTGAAAAGATATAGATAACGTGGATTAGTATTAACTTAATAAGTAACATGGATATAGATAACTAACAGCATTACGATTTCTAACAGCATTACGATTTTCTTTTTCTTTTCACCCGTTCCTCGACAATTTTACCTAATAGCTGGAAGGATGCATGTCTCCCAACACATAAGCATCAACAAATTCACTAGTAATAACACTATAACATTCAGAATCAACTAAATAGAAGCAACACAAACTCAAGTTTATATCTATGACATTCAAGTTCATGGTGAAGATTATATGCAGTAGCAAATTCACTAGTAATAACACTATGACATTCAGAATCAACTAAAATTGAAGCAAAACAAACTCTCAAGTTTCAGGCAAATAATCTTCACCATCAAGCATTCAAGCTTACCCATCAGGAGTCGCGAAACGCGCAAATTGGAAATGCAAAACAACACAAGTACTGCTGCTGCTGCTGCTGCGGCCGTGGTCGCGGCCCCTGCCCCTGCCCCCAAGAACCATGTAAAACAACAAACATTGAAAAGGAATTGCCTTCAGTCATATCCAGTTCACCAAACATAAAAGGTAAGATTGTAAATATAGCACATAACTAGAGACTGGTGATCACCTCCACTATATATTGCAGATAACTTTTGGGCTCAATTTTAGGAATTCCCAGTAAAGATTGAAAACAGATAAGTTAATGCACCAGATATAGGCAAGATAAGTAGCATGATAGCAAATATGACTCATAAAATAGAACTTATAACTCATAAGCTCACCAAAAAACCCCCTACAGATTGCTTTTATCAAACCATATTCCACTTTATGACATATTCTACTTGAGCACAATCACATAAATGCAACCTTTTCCACTATACACGTCTAGAAATTCAGGTGATACATCAGGCAAGAATTCAATGGAAAGAGACTGAAGGAAAATGTTCTTGACATCAACCTTGTTTCCACAAAGCACAATTGGTATAGTGAGTCCGATTACAATAGAAAATGTATAAACGGGTAAGGAACATAATTTATTTGAATTTTAAACAATTCAAATAAATATTTATTTATTATCTATGAATATTCACATAAGCATCCGTTCCTCGACAATGTTACCTAATAGCTGGAAGGATGCATGTCTCCCAACACATAAGCATCAACAAATTCACTAGTAATAACACTATAACATTCAGAATCAACTAAATAGAAGCAACACAAACTCAAGTTTATATCTATGACATTCAAGTTCATGGTGAAGATTATATGCAGTAGCAAATTCACTAGTAATAACACTATGACATTCAGAATCAACTAAAATTGAAGCAAAACAAACTCTCAAGTTTCAGGCAAATAATCTTCACCATCAAGCATTCAAGCTTACCCATCAGGAGTCGCGAAACGCACAGCATAAGTCTTCGGCTTCGCTTTATCTCCATAGAGGGACAGTCCAGCATTATAGTCCTACAAAATCCAGTAACACAGCAATCTATGAAATCAATCAATAAAATGAATCTATAATCCAGCAGGCATAAAATGCAGAATCTCTTGAACCTGAAATGAATCTATAATCCAGCAGGCATAAAATGTAGAAAGAAATACATAATCAAGCGAAGAAGCTACCTGAAATGGAAAAAATAGAGGGGAATGCAAGAACTGGATCTCCCAAACTGGAACTGAAACATGATAGTAATTCTAGGATGTCCAAATTGATCAGAAATCTTAAACATGCTGGTTTCTATTTCTTAGGTTGTCTAAGCTGCGAATCAAGCAAACAACTGAATCCCAACAACAATTCTCACAAAAAAAAATGATTGTTTATGCAGTGGAAAATATAATAACTAGTTCTAACCCATATTAAATCAAACAATTTTGTTAATAACTTTGAATCTAGTAAATTAGGATACGCTTGCAGAATTGCTCCAAGAATGAGGGTTACAATGACTCAAAGTGGCAGACAAAAAAAAAGTTTCAATCTTGCGGACAATATGTCATAAATTTCCATGTAAAACTGGTAAATCAGTGGAAAATTAGATGAAAAGCAAAGGCAAAAATAGCAAACCATGAAATGGTCGAGGTCCTTGTCGTGGAGGGGCTGGTGGGCGTGTCCGAGAACAGAGTACTTGGCGAGCATCTGGTGCTGGGCGAGCTGGGCGTCAATCTTGGGGAGCTGGTCGACGGGCGTGGCGATGCGGAGGCAGGCGACGTGGGCGGAGAGGAGCTGGTCGTAGAGAGGGTGGGAGAGAATGTCGGCCTTGCACCGCTCCTTCTCCCAGGCGCAGCGCAGTGGACGGAAACTCAGGCGGTGACGAAGGCGCGCAGGATGGAATAGAATCGAAAGAGAAAAAATATCAAAACCCTAGAGATTTAGGATTCTTGAGATTTAGGAAAAGAAGTAGAAAATGATGGAGGAAAAGAACCACCACTCCCATCACCGTGCCGGAGGCGGCGAGAACCGGCGATCTATGCGCAACCCCGCGCACCAATTTTCGATTGCGCGCTCGTCGACGGTAAAGGACGAACCAGAGCAAGCCCAACACTCGCCTTGCTCGGCCTGCTTTGGTGCTGCGAACAGAGGGCGGCGGTGGCCGGCGTCTCTGACGGCGATGAGAGCTGAGAGATAGAGAGGGTATTGGGCGGCAGCGGCTAAGTGAGAAACAAAGAGGGTTCAATTTGGGGAAATTTGGTGGGGGTTATTAGGGTTTTGATATTTTATAATAAAATATTAAATTTAAAAATAAATATAAAAAATACTAATACATAACAGTATTGAGGCGCTCATATATAACGGTTAAAACAACCGTTATAAAAAGACGCTAATAGATAACAGTTGTCTTAACGGTTCGATAATACCGTTATGTATGCAACTAATAGATAACGCTCATACATAACGGATTCACTAAAACCGTTATCTATTTCCATGGACAACACTACATAGATAACGGTTTTTTGTCAAAACCGTTATCTTTTCAAAAAATGCGCTCATACATAACGGTTTTCTAAAAAACCGTTATGTATGAAGTGTTATGTATGTGTAATTTTGTAGTAGTGTGTCCTATGTGTCACATTTGAGTTGCACTGAAAGGATCTTGAAAAAGATCCCAAACCTTAAGAAGTTGAAGATTGATTGTTCTGGGGGTGGTCATCATGAAGATGCAGCGTGTTTGAATGATCTGGTACATCTACACCAGCTCGAGAATTTGGAAGTATATGCTGGTAGACGGGTTGGATCTCGGCCAAAGCACTACAAGATTTCTTATCCTAGCATGCTGAAAAAGTTGAGTTTGATTGATTTGAGACTTCCTTGGAGCCACATGATTGTTGTTGGTTCATTGCCAAATCTACAAGTACTTAAACTAAAAAGTTGTACTTGGGTCGATGGTGACACATGGGAAACAATCGAAGGAGCATTCCCAGCGTTGGAAGTTCTTCTAATTGGAGGTTCAGGGTTGGAGAATTGGACAACTGAAAGTAGCCATTTCCCCAAACTCAAACGGCTACTGCTTCGTTCTTGTTGGGATCTCAATGGGATTCCAAATGATATTGGAGACATTTCAACTCTTGAACTCATTGAGGTTACTGGAAAAGTGAAAGAGTCTCTAATGGAGTCGGTTGAATTGATACGAGAGGAGCAAGAAGAATATGGAAACAACATCCTTCAAGTTGTCTGCAGTGCTAAGACCTAAAGATGTGGATTTGGATAAGGTACTGCCTTTCATCCCTTGAATTTGCTATTGGTCACAACTTTCCAAACTTAGTTTTTATATGATAAGATACATCTAGTAATTAAATTTACTATTGTTTGCTACATGCATCTTATCCTATTTTTATTCAATTTTGGTTATTTCACAGCCGGTGTTATGTGTGTTTTGTTGGCCGATCATCGGGTTTCAAGCTTTCAGAGTTTTGAGTTGATGATGATGATGACAAAAACATGCTGATGTATCTTTCTCATTATTCAGATTGAAAAAGAAAAGAGGATGGGAATGTGTTCTCATATTGAAGAGGTCCTCTTAAGCAATGAAGTTTGGAACTTGTTTTGATTTGTTAGAAGTTTTTTTCGCGTGTGAGTGGATAATGTTTTGAAGAGTGATAACATTGTGTCATTTATCATGTGTATATGTCAATGTTTTTAGAAAGAATGTTGATATTTCATATTTAGTTTCTTTTTTCCAAGATACTTTGTTGCCATTCAATCAACTAGGGTCCTTTATGAAGAATGTTGACAAAGTTAGAAATATCTCAAAACAGAGGTGATTGCTGAAATTGAGGGAAGAGAGTGAGGGTCATCTAATGACTTTGCATATTTCAGTTGATTATAATACATGTTGTAGGCTAATTAAATCATCTACTTGATGTTATAGGCTTAATCTTCTCTATCTAAGCATGTTGAGAATATGAAATGATACTGATATGGGCACTTAATTTGTAAGATTCCATACTTTCACTTTGTGTAGTTTTGTACCATCCTTTCTAAAAATAATTCATATGATAAATCTCATTACTCATTCTTGTTCATAGGATATTAAGTTAGCAATAGGATGTGAGAATTTTCTAAGTAATTAAATCACTAAATATGAAGCAGTTCATTGGATATCAAGAAGCTCTAACCTGGATAGGAAGTCGATTAATTCATTGAAGCAATTCCTCGAACACTTGCAGTGCACTGGTCTCGCAGCCTCGAGTCCTCTATCTGGCATTTTCTCGAACACCTGGCCCTCAATCAGATTCCAACTCCGATCCTCATTCATCGGAATTAGAAGGCTCTTCATGATCATAATCCGTAAAAAACTCCAAAATTCCATGCCCAAATCTCAGACTTAGCACAATTTTTCGGCTCAGAGTTATAAGCGCGTGCTATCTCAAAGTATATGTAGGAGTATTTATCTCAATCTTAAAATAACTCCAATTAAAAAAAAAACACAAAAAAAATCTTAAAATAACTCGTTTAGTCATTGTATACTTTATTTATATATTAAAAAAAATATATTAATTCATTAGATATATGATTACTTGATCTCATTTATCTCTAATAAACCATGCTATGTTCCAACAAAAACTAAGAAATAGTGTGCGTATGTTGGTCTAGCGGTAGGTGATTAATGTCTAAGGTGAAGTTCTGGGTTTGAGTCCACCGTAATGCGGTCATTAAATTTTTATATATACTAGCAGAGGAAACGTGCGTTGCACGTGTTATGCTTGATATTTAATATTATGCTAAAATTTAACATCCTATTTAATGTAATACTCAAAATATCATTGTAAAAATTATTATATACCTACTGAATTTTAAAAATAAATAATCGATTGCACTGCTTTGCTTTGCTTGCTCTTGTTTTTAGCCTTTAGGTGAGTTGGATGTTACAATATGATAATCAGATATTGTAGTTCCTGCTTCACATTATTTATAGCCTATGCATTTTCGGCACAAAGATTAAGGAGAACAAAATTAAGATAAAGATGTGCGTGTCATACATGTTTAGTATTGTGTTTAAGGAATTTTTTATTGTTCTTAATCTTACTGAGGAAAATGAATTTTTTTCCCTTTCACTTTACTTTTTAGTTATATTTTCAGATTATTTAATTATTGTATTTTCGAAAATACAACATGGCAATTATATGAAATTTAAAGGAATCCGCACACACTGAAATTTAAAGGAATTAAAAAAAATAAACTGAAAATTTTCATTTCATTATGGCGCTAGTTTTTGGCTGCCATTATCCCCAAAACCAACAAAAAGAAATCTGCCAATCTCTAAAATTTCATTCAAACAACTTAAAATTTTCAAATTTCCCACAATTTATATGTTTTGAAGAGTGATAACATTGTGTGCTTTATCACGTGTATATGTCTATTGTTTTATGAAGAATGTTGATATTTCATAGTTAGTTTCTTTTTCCCAAGATACTTGGTTGTCATTCAATCAACTAGGTCACTCATACAAGAAAAAAGCTGTCCATAAAAATCACAAAATGGGTGTTAAAATGAGACAATGTTAGAAATATCCCTAAAGCTTATGGATGAAGAGCAAGTTAGCGAACACTAAACAAAGGTGATTGCTGAATTCGAGGGATGTGCAACTTTTATACATTGAGTAATTTTAAATAGTTTAAACTTATTTAAAAGTGTGACTGGAATGAGATTATTGTATGTGTGTGATTAGAATAATATTAATAATATGATATTATTACATTATTGGCCTTAAAATAGATTAAAAAATAAGGAAATAATAGGCAAACTAAATTTGGTAAAACCAGACACTTTTATAGTAGGTATAGATTATAGATACTAATTAAACATATGATTTTATGTTGCTAAAAATTAAAAATAATTAAAAACAAGCTAAATATAAAGTTATAAGGAAAATTAATCACTCAAATTAGTATATTCCCACATGCAATTGAATTCCTCATCACATCAAACTAGACGAAAGTTGGGATCAATTAACTATAACATGAAAGTTGGGATCAATTAACTATAACATTAAACTACCTCCATTTGACTACACGAAAGCTGGGAGTTGCCAAACTCTGCAGTTCTTGGCTGACGTAGTATGACTCAACTAGAACATGAAAGGATGGGTTCCCTTGTAATTCCTGTTGTTCGTCTACTATCTTTTTCAAAGACACAACCATTGATTCACTGCAATACTCCAATTGAATTGATTTGAGTGTTGCTATTTCTCCAATTTCTGAAGGGAACTCCTCCAACGACTCCATCCCCCAGAGATGAAGTTGCTCAAGGCGTGGCAAGCAGGAGCCCTCTAACGTCCAACATTCCATATTCATACACTCGTACAACCACAAGTATTTGAGGCTGGGGAATTGGCCTTCAACTATTTCCCAACTGCGTGTTGCAAACTGCCCTTTGCTCAGTTGGAGCTTCTCAAGAAGTGGTAATGAACCTATCTTTTCCAGAATTTCCTCCCAATGGAACTCTTCGCAATAAAGAAACAGCTTCTTGAGTGAGTGCGGGAAGCTAATACTCTGCAGATACTCACCACATCCATCTTCAATAAAGCACCTCAAGCTTTCCAGCTTACTCAGACATTGAAGATAGCTGAGGCACTTCACTCTCTCCATTACTTTATGCATGTATCTTATATACAGTCTCTTGATATTGGGAATTCTCTTAACCATTTCTTCATTCAAGTTGAAATCAAGCACTCCTTTGAGCGTCTCTAGATTCTCCATCATAACATCACTATGCCCGCTCCGAGGATCTGGGAGATACATTCCTCCTAAACCTACGAACTCGACATGCTTAAGCTGATGCATTTTCCAAATTTCTACTGGTGCAGTTGTAGGTTCACCGTCACAAGTAACAATTAGTGTGTGTAGATTCCAGAGCAGACTAATTGAAGAAGGCATTTGGAACCCCTCCCAAAATTCAGCCGAAAGATACCTCAAGTTCACCAATTGAAACACATTTTCTTCTAATAACCCTCTGGAATAATTATCTGTAGTCAATATTGTCCTCAATAGTCTAAAATTTAGCAATTTTTCTGGCACTTTATAATTATGACTTATGTAAGAACGAGCACATGACATAGTTCCCATGGCATCCGTCTCAGAAGTCCATCTGCGAATAACAATGCGGCGTTGGCTATTTATCCCTTGAGGACAATGTTGCCCTAAGACATAATAAAACCTCTGCTTTTCAGCTTCTTTCAAACATAGATCTCTCAGCAAATCATGCATTTTGCAGTACTTTATATTCCCAAGTTTCCCCAACTCATCAACTAGAATGAGGTTTCTGTCAATTAGCTCCTTCAAATACTCCTTGGCAATTGTTTCCAAGCTTTTATTGATTACTAGCAGGAAGAACGTGCGATGCACGTTGAACACGTTTGATTTTTACTATTTAAATAAAAAAAAGGAACCAATGCAACTATTAATGATTAAATTTAAAAGTAATAAAGTAATATTCATACTTCTAAATAAAAATGCAAAAAAATCTATGAAAAACATCCTAAATTATCTAAGTAAGGAGTAAGACGAATTTTAAATCTTTTCTTGTTTGATTTTGACGATTGGGGAGCTCTTCTTGTTATTTTTGGTTTGCAAAATGCTGTTCAGCGGCAGATCGTCGTCACTTGTAATGTCAATGTAGTCATGAAACTTTTTCTTGGTTATCCTTCTTTTTTTCTTTTGCGATTCGGTGGGCTGCAACTCCATCGTAGATTTTTTCTTTCTAGACGGAATTTTATTTTTTGATTTCTCGGGTGAATGTTTCTTTTCCTCCACTTCAGTCGGCTCTTCTTCAATATCTCCAACATCGATGCTTTCCATTGGTTCCATTTTTTCGATTGCATTTGCTACGATATTGAGATTTCCTCGTTGATCAAATTTTATAGACTTGAGCATCGTCATGAAGCGCATTTCTGTGTACGCTTGTGTGCTTAGTCGTCTATAGTATGTGGATTCTGTTTCACCCTGTGAAAATATATAATTGTTATAATTATGTAATATTGAATTTTGTAATATTAACAATTTAAATTATAGTAAGTGATTAAGTAAGAAATCATAATTTACCTCTTTGATTGAAGAAAGATATTCATCCACAGAGCATCCTACATATACCTCTGCCACTTGACCGAATAGTGTAATACGTGCATTGCAGTCGCCTTGTATAACATTTATTGTGATTCTGTATCTAGAATTATATAAAATGATAAAAATTAGTATATTTTTGTTATTGTGTCATTAACTAATTTTGAATTGGTAGTAATTTTAAATTTGATATGTACCTGGGCGACGTCTCAAGAACTTCTTCATTGCATTTTTTGCATATTGCACTCTCATCAATTTTGGAGAAAGATGTGTTGCAATTTTTACAAGAATCATACCATATTGTTGCTTTATTTTCAACTTTGTCGATAATTCCCGTAAAACAATACGAAACACCCTAATATATGATAAAAAAAATAATAATATTATAGAAATAGTCGATTATGTACTTTTGAAATGCATCATTAATTATTTAAATATCGTACCTCTGATAATAAATGTTGATTGTCTCTGAGATCTTTAAGAGTGACTTGCTTTGCTTGTTTTATTTTTTGTGCCATTGCTAATTTAGCAATTGCTAATGCATCATCATCAACATCAGAACACCTGCATATAATATTAAATGATATGTTTGATTTTTTTTAAAACTATATAATTTATTTATTTTTTGATACGTACGATTGGATCAGCTGGATCTCTTTGCATGTTGGTGTAATTTGCAAGACGGATCTCATTGTATTTTGCAAGAGTATACCACCTAAATAATATATATATAAGTAGTTTACAAATAAAAAAAATGAAGTATTTTTTTAAGAAAATATATATAATATGTTTGTTACCAAATTTCCTTTTTGCCACGACATAGGAATTGCAACAGTTGGCTTGCCTCCAGTTATTTGTTCAAGGTCATGTCCTTCATTTTTCGCCATATCTTCCCATAAAGATATCTCTACAAGTTCAGATCTACGAGAAATATTGAGTAAATTCAAATATAGTTATTTTTCTAAGGTTATGAACAAATTATAGTATATGCATGAAACATTAAATAAAAATAACATATGCCTATATATATATATATATGCATTGGAAATTGAAAGATGGATTCAAATAATAAATAAAGAACTTACTTTTTGTTCATGAGAGTTATGTTTCTCACAGCCTTGTTCACTCCTTTGATAGGAATCTGTTGACTTTTTTGTACTTGTACTAACATTCCAGAAATATCTGTGACAATTTTTTTGTTTTTATTTATATAATTATATATTTAGAGTTTAATGTATGTTTTATTTGAAGGAATATTTTAAACTAATTTCACTTTCCAAACTCTTCTTCCTTGTCAAGCTTTTGTTCCACATCGTTGAACTCCACAAAATTATATGGTATTTTATACTCTATCTCGTCGAATGCTTCCTTTATATCAGAGTATCTATTGAGTATGATCTCTTTTTCTCTATGGATGCTTGGATACATAGTATTAACGTTTCTAACCTCTCCATTAGAGATTAAATACGTTTTGTTGGATTCAAACTTTTTTCCAAATTTGCTTATTTCATTATTGAACATTGTCACTCCAATTTGAACACCCTGCAAATTGAGTGATAAATATATAAATTGTAAAAATTAAAGTTATAATTAAATTTGTGACTTACCTCTTTGTCAACCATTATCAATTTCCAGATTTTTGTGCTTAAATTAGGTTCACAATTTACTTCGTGGCCTATTCTCAAAGCCTTCAATGCAATTGTAAATGATCCTTCATTTACTTGCAGAGTTTCAATTGTCGTCATTGTTGAATATTATATATCCTACAATAAAAATAATAAAATTATGTATATATAACATCTCATTTAACGTAATATAACGCGACAATAATAAATAATAATAAACAAACAACAACAAAAAGGAATGTTAATAATAATTATAAGTATAACTCTAATCAAATAAATATAAACATATTGATATGGCAGCAAAACAATTATATCATTGTATTTTATCAAAGCCTAACCAATTATTTATTCACTTTTAATCTGTATTTTATTTTATCAGTGTATTTACGTATTTATTTATTTTAGTGTTCTATATATGAACTTAAAAACTAATAATTAACTTAGGGTTTGGCTTATCTTTTAGCCTAAATTACAATTCACACGTATTCATGCTAATCTTAAATTATAAAGATAAAGAAATCAATGCTTAGATATGCAGGTAAGCACGAATTCATTACGGATAAATAAATGCACACATTCATAGACCTCTAAAATTCGATCAAATATTAAGCATGAAGAAAATCAAAGAAATAACTTCAAGATAGGGAAAAATTTTACAGTAAATTCGTCGAACACGTAAGAGTCAGAAGGAAGAAACTAATTTTTCTAGAACTATGAATGATAGAACTTACCAAGAATTCGTTCAATCGCAGAAGATAAACAAAAACGCAGCAGAGAAAGAAAATTAGAGGCGGATATGTTGTAATTTGATTGTGTACAAAAAAATTATACACCATTATATAATGTGGATTCGAAAGTTTGATTCCTATTACAATTCTAATTCTAATATTGTAGATTTCTATAACAAGTCTTTGATCTATTAAATTATTTTTATCCTTATCCTAACCATATTTGAATTACTGTCTAACTCGGTTATACTACTAACTTTTGGGTGAAAATTGCAATTCTTAATCAACTCGGTTATACACCATGACCCCTTTATTTTTGTTTTTTGTTTTTTTAAATATTGCAACATCATATTAGAATTTCAATGAGACAAAATAATTTCCTCATATTAAAAAAATGTATATTAAAAGCAACAAATATTTTAAAAATTAACAATGCATATTGCTATCTCGAAAACAACATAGACAATTAAAATGATGAAATTCCAGTTGCGTACCGAGTGTCTTGAACACAATGCGAATCATCAATTGCATCTTTCTGATTCTTCATGATTTTGTTGTTCTGTTAAACACGTAAATATAATATTATCAATGCAAAATAACATCATATAAATTAAATTTTAAATTAAATAATTACCTACGATCAAAACTTGAGTGTAGACAACATTTTTCGTCAACATTTTTTGTCTTGTATCTGTTGTGTTTGGCTTAATCAACACTTTAGTAGTAGACATTGAAGTTCCTCGTGATAGAGCAACATATAATTGTCCGTGAGAAAATACCGGAGAAGGCAAATATACACCAACATTTGGTATAGTTTGTCCTTGAGCTTTGTTTATTGTCATTGCAAAACAAAGTTTGATTGGAAATTGTTTTCGTCTAAACTGAAAAGGATATCCTTCATTTTCAGCTGGCAAAAGAGGAATTCTTGGAATGAAGACATGCTTTCCCATATATTGGCCAAGCATTATCTCTGCGTTTATGACGTTGCCCTTAAAGTCCTATCTATCATCTATTGTAAATATTATCTATATAAATACCACCAATGAGAACATTAGAAGTACAAAAATATTGAGCAACAAATTACGACTGCCGAAGAACGCATCTCTGCCATCCTCAGCCGGAATCCTCCGACGACCGCATCTCTGCCATCCTCAGCCGGAATCCTCCGACGACCGAGTGCCCCTCCAACAACAGTACACATATTTTGCCCGTGTTTTTGTTTATCTCTCTCGAACGCACTTATTTTCCCTAAAGATGCGTATTTGTTAGACTTAAAAGAATTATTGGACAATTTTTCTTCAAGGCCAACTTATGTGGAGGTAATCCATTTGGAGTCAAAGAGTTCAAAAAATCGACGTCATAGTTTATGTTTGTCTGGTCAATAGCTTCATCGAAACTGTTGAAAATTTGTTCTTCTCCAGGAAACATGGATATCAACTTATCATTCAGCTTATCCACATGCTCATTTTTTGGCGTTACTATTGCTCGATTCGTCATGTACTCCGCCGAATATGCATTCCTTGCTAAACTCGGAAAAATGGCTGCGATAAGTCTTTTCAAAGAATTTTCTTCATTGTCATACTCAATTACCATATCATCTGGAATTTTGATATTACCTTCATCATCCATCGGTTCTTCACCATTTCCAACACTTAGTAAGAATTTGATGAATTGTGGATCATTCTTTGATGATCTCATATTTATGGACAAAGTGATCTTTTTCATTCTGCCCCATAAATAAGAATTAACCAAACTTGCTAATATAGTCTGGTAGACTGTAGCTTTAGGAACAACCGGCAATACTTGTCTGAAATCTCCTCCAAAAACGATGACTTTTCCATCAAAATCTTTATCATTCCCCATGACATCTTTTAACAACTTATCTACATTTTCAATTGCCCATTTTTTTGCCATCGGTGCTTCATCCCATATAATCAGTTGTGCTCTCCGCAATAACTCGGCAGCTGCACTTTGTTTTGAAATTGAACATTCACTTGTTTCATCAGAATTTATAGGAATTTTAAAGCGTGAAGGTGATAGGACATCCAATTTGGAAACAAATAAATGTTTAAAATTCATGCTGCAAAGTTTATGTTCTTGAGAGAAGTTATGGAGATATAATTTTGAGAGAGTCTGAATCTATATCTTAGTTTATTATTGGGATTGATAATCTTAGATATTGAGCAATGAGAAATACAAACCATCAAATACCATAAAATCGCAAACTATTTTGTAGCATATTCATACTGAAAACAAAATATAATCTCCTGAAATTTGAATATAATATCATAGGCGTACCCATGTGCGGAGGAAATTATGAAATTCCAGTCGACGGCGGCGACCTGCGGAGCAAATTGGCAAACAAAATATTGCTTCTTTAATCCATAATAATGTCAATATATCCTTCCATGACCAAAACATGGATATCCTTACCTTGATAGATCACCTTCAAGCTTCTCTGCCCGACTAATTAAGCGAGAAATTGAACGGAATGGTTCTCTTCGAAGTGTTTAACTTGTCGGGTGACCTGGACATATTATAACCAGAAAAGTATTCAAAGGGCGAGCAACATTATAAGCTCGCTGGAAACTTATGAGGAGTCCATATGCCAGCATATGGTTAGAAAGCCTAAAACTCTTTAAGTCAGTCTTATCTTGGTAATGACAGTGAGAAATAATGCGATGCTATTGGTTTAACTCAGCCTTTTGTTTTATAAAAGCTATAACATCAACTAAATTAACTACAACTTTAATACATATATAAAAACTTTCCCAACAGTTCAAACCAATAATTTATTCACAGAATAAAATATCCGAACTCAAAATTTTGACATAACCAAATTTTTTTGACAGCCGCAATTGAGAATATTGCTTACGAATGCACGACGCTTGCTTCGGTAGTGAGGACATGCATGCTCAATTCTCAAACAAATTCTAAAAGCTGATATCTTTTTAGATATTATGATAACTTGAACACATATACTTATTTTTTTAACATTCCAATTAGCCTGATATCTTTGAGAACAATCAGTAGGACCATAATAACAAGCTTTATTAACACCTATGATATTTTATAAGGATACACAAGAATTTACTTGGATCTCAATTCAACAAAGACAAGCTGCTTGCTTCTCATAGTGGCGCTGGTGTAGACGACATACGAAGCGAGAATCAAAACTAACCTCAACCGGCCTTCGAAGAGGGGAGGCGGCGACCTGAAAAAAGACTAAGAGCAACGGTGAAGCGCGGCGGACCGAAGGCTCACAGCGGCGGCGAGGTTGTATGCGATGGTGCGGAAGGATGGCTTTGAGGTTAGTTGCGAGGAGATAATTGATTGAGTTGGAGAAGAATTAGAACTTTAATTAATTTTTATTTATATTTAGAGTTTAGTTTAGTTAGTACATAAGATAAAGATTTTGATATATATTAATATATACGGAATTAGAGTGAACTTCTTCCATAGATAATTATATTATATCCCTTAATTTAGATAATTATGAAGTCAATGGATTGAAAAATCGTGAGTCATTCTCTTTAAAAAGGCAAAAAAAGAAAGGAGTCAAAATTAATTGAAAAATCGTGATGTTGATAATTATTAATCTATACTAACAAATTTATATTTTAGGGGTAAAATAGGCAATCCACAAGTTGTCCCTTAAATTGTCATTCGCTCTTTTTCTATTAGTATAGATTGGTTTAAGAAAGCCTTCAGAAACCCATAGGCCCATGAGTCTTGAGACCCTAATTTTCTCATCTTCCCCAAACATCCCCATGTACAAAAAACAAGGCTTCAGATAGGCAGGCAAATGGTCATAGCTCAGTTTCAATACTGTCAACCAATATTCATCATTTTCCGAAATCACAATTGAGCTTATGTTTTCCTCTATGTGCTCCTAATATTCCGGTGTAAGTTTGGACTTTGCCAAAAGACCCCCAATCACAGCAATCGACAAAGGAAGTCCGTTACACTTCCCCACAATTTTCTTTCCGATTTCCTCGAGATGAAGAGGAAAACCCTCATCCCCAAATACAGTTTTGGAGAACAAACTCCAGCTACAAACATCATCTAAAAATCTCATACCAATGCTGTTAGAGTTTGTCAACTCAGTAGCCAAGTTTGAGAGCCTAGTCGTTACAATTACTCGACTCCCATCATTGTAATCGGAAAAGAAAAACCTCATCTTGTACCACACTTCTACACTCCACATATCATCCAATATTATAATATACCTCCTACCCCATAAACACTTGTGCAATTTTTCTCCCAATTCGTTCTCATCACTAAAGTCATCCCTCGAATCTCCACTCACTTGGTAAAGAATTTCTCTAAGTGTTTCTCTAACATTATAAGTTTGAGAAATTGTAGTCCACGCACAAATATCAAAATGTTGCTTAACAAGGGCATGCTCAAATATATGTCGGGCAAGAGTGGTCTTACCAATCCCGCCCATCCCTGTGATTGGGATGATTTGGCGGTTACGGTTCCCTCCAGTGAGCCAATCCAAGAGTTGAAGTTGCACGTCATCAAAGCCCACCATCTTGCTTTCCTTCGCAGTGGAAGAGCACGTCAAGGAGCCAGCATGAGTCGAGGAGACCTTTCTCTGCAGCTGAGCTTCAGCGGAAGTCTCCATGGCTTCCTTCTTGATCACATTCATTTCTTCTATCACTTGCTGTAGATCTTGATAGAAGTCGATGCAACTGACTTCCTCTCTAGAATTCACTTCTTCAGCCGCATGAGCTGCATCTACAACATAGCCTTGGAGAAATTCCTGCAAGAAGGTAATTAATAATTTGAGTTAGAGATTCATTTCTTCAATCACTTGTCGTAGATCTTGATAGAAGTTGATGAAACTGACTTGGTTGGGACTCATTGATCTACCCAGTTCATTTTCCATGGCTTCCTTCTTGATCACATTCATTTCTTCTATCACTTGTTGTAGACGATCTTGATAGAAGTTGATTTGTTCATCAGCTTCAGCTGTATCAATTTTGGCTTTTTTGGATCTTCTCAGATGAAGCTTGTCCACAATATGAGATTCGATAGCATCTTCAGCCGCATAAGCTGCATCTGCGATACGTTTGGATCTCCTCGGCTGAAGCTTGTCCACAATATGTGATTCGATAACATCTTCAACAGCATGAGCTGCATCTGCGATACGCATCTCCAGCGGATCAGCTTCATCTCCATCGGCAACAGGGGACTTATAACTTTCAAGAAATTCCTGCAAAAAGGTAAGAATTTGAGTGAGAGATTCAAGTTGTTGTTTGTGGATAGAAATTGGAGGGGAAGGGTGGTGCTCGATCTGATTGATGGTATTCATAAGAGAAACTATGGCTGCATAGGCTGCCATGATCCAAGGAAAAACAGTGTATATTTTTCAGAGAAAGAATTTGATAGAATTCTGAGTTTAGGTTCAGCAAAAACAATGTGTAAAATGGGTATATTTCCTCTTCTCAATTATTATCAGAAACATTATGTGTGCAGCTTTTCATCCACCTTTCAGAATCACATTAATGCCAAACAGCTAAGATAAGAGAAGACTTGTGGGTTGACCCTACAGTTTACTAGTCTCCTATCACATTGTGCTAATTATGCTAATTATGAAATAATGACTATGCTAATTATGAAATAATGGAGCTAAAGAGTTGCAAGCTACAATTGAATTTTTTTTAGGTAGGTGATCATTTAGTGTAGCATGCATTATGCTATGCTTAAATGTGCATAATAATAAGATTCAAAATAAAACCTTTAGGAATATGATTTGTCTTCTCGCAGTGCACTACTTAAAAAGAAAAAGAAAAAAAGGCGGGCAATGTCCAATCCTCATACAACTGAGAAACATTAAATTACATGTAAATTTAAATAAGAACACTATGGTGTCAACGTATTCCAACCATTCTGAATCAAGTTCAATAAAAATTATTAATATGAAATTTTACACCACCTTAACCTAAATTACCATTTTTTTTGTCCTGCTTACTCATAGCATGAAACTTAGGAAGCTAACACTCACTCAATCTCATTTGATTATCTCATATAGTTTGGGAAATATATACTAGTATAAAATTATGATATAGAGCTTCATTTTCTCAACTTTTTTTTCAATGAAAACCAGCTTGTTTTCTTATTCTCGACTAGGCCCAAGCCCATCCCATGAACATATATAGAGAAATAAAGGTTATTTTTGCTTTTTGGATCCAACCGAAGAAATAAAGGTTATTATTATCCCTATCAAAGCTATTGAATATTTTTGACAGCTCAAAGGCACAATCAAGATATGTTGTAGGGTTAAACATATGCAAATTACTTGACATGAAAAACACCTCAAGAAAATGATGCACTCCAAAAAGGCATAGGTCGCCAACCTCACGTCAACTTTTCATGAAATTTCATCAAATAAAAACTTATACAAAAAGACAATCTATTTTAACTCTCAACAAAAAATTAACATATAACTGGCAAAAATTGTTGAGATTATTATAGTTGGAACTGTATCCCCAATTTATTTTGATCAAACAAAATTATTTAAAGAACAATTTATATAAATAACATTTCATATACTATGATTATAAATAATGTAAAATAATAATTATGATGTAATGTGATTTCCCGTCGAATTTCGACGGGTTATAAACTAGATTTCTCAACTGATAGTATAATTATTTTTCACAATTTCTGATTTATTCAAAGAAATGGGAATCTAAAATTACGGGTGATGAATGGATCTTATAGCTGAATTCATTTACACAAAAAACGCTTAGATTTTTTACATGGACTAGCAAGAGGTAACAGCAGTCCAAAACTTAAATGAATAAATTGGGCCAAATTCAATTAAAATCGCAGCCCATTTTCTTTTAAAAGTAAATCTGCCAACTAATTAAATAAGGGAGATCAATCCCAACACACCCAGCCCAATGAATTAAATAGAAAACAAAATCAGGTCCAGCCGAGTAAAAATAAAAACCGGCCCAAATACTATTGTATACGTCAGGCCAATCAAATAAAAATAAAGGAAATTGGGCCAGCTAAATTTAAAAGGAAACAGCCCAAATAGAAGCCCAACCCTCAGGCCCCAAATGGAATTGTTTGCGTTTGTAGATGCTTGTATGGTGGTATTTTGCATGCTGAGTGATTCTTCGCATATTAATTTGAAGCTGGACAAAATGTTGGAGGAATTCGGCCAAGATTTTCAAGATGAAGCTAACGTCAACAGATTATTAGAAGGCCGAATTAGCGATGTAGCAAATGAAGCGAGAAAAGTAAACAGGTTTTCAATGTGGGAGAGAAATCACATTCGTTTCAGAGACAAGTGGAGATTTCTACGAGCGGAGTTTGCTATGTTCAAGTCCAAACTCCAGTTCATAAACCACTTGAAAAAGATGGGAAGTGAAATTGATTCGATCATGGCGGAGGCGATCCCCGTGAAGAATATCAGTGAGGCGGCCGCCGCCTCCTCATCTGGACTTGCACCGGCCGACCGGGTCAGTGATTCGAGCAGTCGGTGATGAAACTTGCTTTACATGATGATGATGAAGAGGAGGAGGCAGAGAAGACTGAATGCTATCGAAGTTCAAAACACGAACTCCAGATGGAAAGGGTGATCGAGGAGATTGCTTTGATTGCTGCACAAGTGAAGAAAATCAAGGATAGCTCCAGCAACAAAGATGTTGAACGCGGTGGTGCTGACAAAATAAAAATAAAATAAAAAAATCTAGAACACAATAAATAATACTGATATAATTAACAAAAATAACAAAATTAGATAAATTCTAAAAGTTTTTAAATTCAAAACATGTATAATCTATAGTATATAAATTAAATTATGATATTAGAAAATATCAAAGTGGTAACAAATCAAATTGTATACATAGGTTATAATGAGAACTAGTGAGAATGACGAATAAGTCATTATATTATGTTGAATAAGTTGCTTGTAATGTATGATTAGCTGTGCAATTTAGCTAATTAGAGAAATTTCCCCTCCCTCTAGCCTTTAGGATTCGAACCCAAGTTTGAATGATTATCCATGCATTACCAATAGCTTATACTGACTTATTGATATCAATTCTTATTCTCATAATATATGATATATATTATTTTTTCTAATTTTGTGATAGAAGAGAGAAAAAAAGAGAAAATAAATGGAGGGAAGAAATTAACTAATCTTTCATATGTTTATATAGATCTGTTAGGATTTTAAGATTATTTTTTATTTTATTTTTCAATCTAATTAATAATTAATTAACTAACTAAATATTGCATTTCTTTCTTCATCTTTCTATCCAATGACTTCACTGCATCATTAAATGAAGAATGCTAAATTGTTTGATGATTTTGCATTCTCCAAATTATTTGATGATTTAGCCTTCTCTATTATATTCACAGTTACATCTTGTAATGAAGATTGAAGGGTTTGTATAGATTATTTTATTTTATCAAATTCTGAAAATTGAGGAAATATTAATATACATACATTTGAAATGTTAGCACTTAGACCCATTGAGTAGGCCCAATGGGACTAAAGCCACCCAACAGAAAAAGGAGTGGGTTGGATCAGATTGCTAGAGAATAAGCCGTCATATTAGATAGCCCACCCCAAATAGAATTTGATAGGCCAAACTATAGGTGAAATTAGGATTTCAGAAAAATAACTGAAATTGAGTCGATCCAAACTGAAATATTAAATATGGTTTAATATCTGTTATAAACATGTCATGTTAAATTTCAGAAAATGAGAAAAATTTGTGTATTTACATGCTAATCTATACCTATTATTCCCTCATTCCACAAAGATTTTGTGTTTATTACTATTTCCATCCGTCCATATAGATTGTGTGTTTTCATTTTTTTAGAAATCTACTTTAAACTTTAAACCCCATTCACACTCAATAATCAATATTTACAAAATACTCTCTCTCTTTACTTTTACGATTTGGTGGGCTCAATACTATACTTTAACACTAAAATCACATCTATCAACTTTTTCATTAAAATCTATGCCCTCCACTCCATCACACACTCTTTGTGGACGGAGGGAGTATAAAAATGTCATGTTTTACAAAATTTGATTTGCCTATTTTGTCCATATTTTTAAATCTATTTTAAGGGCAACAATATAACATTTAAGCTTATTAGCTCAATCATACATTTGAAAAGTAAGCCCACCTGTATAGACAATGGCAGTCGTTTAACCTTAACTCTGAATAGGAATAACAGTGCAAGTCCCCACGATCCACAAAGCCTACAAGAAATCTATTATCTTAATAGGTTTCCTGAATTTATTATGAGGTTATAGTGAAGTGTTTAACATTCTATGATTCACTTAGCCAGGTTTTTAAAATTTAATGAATGAATAATTCAAAACTAAAATTCTTGAGTTAAGGACACCAATAATATTCTTACTCGATTTTCTTTAATAATTGGATTTATAAATAAAACCAATTAAATCATAATTACTTTTTGTTGCATAATGTACATGCAATTTCATGTCATGCTTAGCATATACTCCCTCCGTCCCACGAATCTTGACACGTATTACTTTTTGGGTCGTCCCACGAATCTTGACACGTTTATAAATATAGTAACAATTATTATCTTTTCTCTCCTATTTTATCACATTCTCTCTCATACTTTATCATTTTATTACATTCTCTCTCCTACTTTATCACATTTTCTCTCCTAATTTATCACTTTTATACTTTATTACCTACACACTTAAAACACTAATCTACAATTTCTTAATTCCTGTGCCAAAACTAAACGTGTCAAGAGTCGTGGGACGGAGAGAGTAATAAGTAATTACTTAAAATATGCACATAATAATAATATAATATTATTATGTAAATTATTATTTAGAATAATTAATTAAACTAATGATAGTTCAATTAATACAATGAGTAGTCCAAAATTTGAATGAATAAATAGGGCAAATTCAATTAAAATCACAGCTCATTTTCTCTTAAAAGTAAATCTGCCAACTAATTAAATAAAGGAGCCCAAGCCCAATACACTCAGCCCAATGAATTAAATAGAAAAGAAAATCCGGCCCAGCCAAATAAAATAAAAACCGGCCCAAATACTATATGTACGCCAGCCCAATCAAATAAAAATAAAAGGAAACGGCCCAAATAGAAGCCCAACAGCCCAACCCTCAAGCCCCATTTGTTTCATGTAGATGGGGTCCCTATTCTCATCGTTTACCATTTGCTTCAAGTCATGTTTTCTAAGATATATTGCATCGAAAATTATTAAGTTTGAAATTTGAGATTGTTTATATGGTAAGTTCGCATTTGAGCTAGCAAGTAGTACTATTATACTATGCTACAGTAGTTAATTTATTGCCATGATAGATTTATTTTCTACTTTAACCACAAAAAAAGGCATGCAGGATAATAAATGCCTTGGCTATTTACGACCTGCACATAATCATATGATGATATTCTTCACATTTGATCTAATATTTACCATTTTTCTTTTCTATTCATGAATCATGGGAACTATTGTTTCTGGTAGTCATTTATGTACCATCAGATCAATATGTTAAATTGGGTGTCTCCATTGTGTGCAGGGTTTTGATGTTAGGCTGGTCGATGTGAATAGGACGTGTAAAGTTACAAAGGTAATATAGCCTCCTCATTTACGATTCAGTAGCCATTTTTTTTTAACAATTATGACTGATAAACGAGACAGGGTGGACAAGTTATCAAATACACTGCAATGTTAGCTTGTGGGAACTACAATGGTGTTATTGGTTTTGCTAAAGCAAAGGCTCCTGCAGTTCCGCTTGCTCTTCAAAAGGTATCAGAACTATACATGCATTCAAATCCATACTGTCATGCTTCTTTATGCTGCACGTGTGTAAATTTGGCTTGAAAACTAGACATGCTTATATACTATTGTCTGAGAATGTGCAGTCAACTCTAAAAGGTATTATGCCACTGGATTGTCTGTTCAAATAAGAAAACGTTTCAATATTTATAGAAACTCATCGCGGCATCTGTTATTTATAGTTTAATATGTTAATGGCCTATTGCCACAGGCATATGAGAAGTGCTTTCAGAATCTGCACTATGTAGAGCGGCATGAGGATCATACAATTGCACATGCAATTCAGACATCGTATAAAAAGACTAAGGTATCGTCAAATTTCTAGTTGTATATCTTTGTTGATGGTTGAAATTGATAGAAAGCTGTTTCCTTCTTTAGGGATTTTGGCCTGAAATTTTTAAGTGCTTGTAGGTGTATCTTTGGCCAGCTCCTACACAATCAGGGATGAAGGCAGGCAAAACTGTGGAGTTGATTCTTAACTTAGCTGGTTACAGGAATGTGAAATCAAAGGTATGAAACTGGCTCGAAAAATATGTTCTTTCGTTTCCAACTTTGTCCTGATGGAAATACTCTTGTAGGTTGTTGGTTCAAGGAATCCCCACAACACTGTGAAGGCTCTCTTCAAGGCATTAAATGCGGTAAATGGGAGGAATTATATTATATACATTATCTACATTGATATTATATTTCACCATTGTTTATCCTTTTCTATTCCTCTTTCTTTTGCTCGCAGATTGAAACTCCCAAAGATGTTCAGGAAAAGTTTGGCCGAACTGTGGTTGAATCATATCTACTGTGATAGGTATGATCTTCATCTTTTCCTTGAGTTTCTCTATTTTTGTAGGGGGGTGGTATGTGAGTGGTGAACATATTTGAATGCACTTAAGATGTGAGGATAAGTTAACTTTCATGTCCTACTTCATTGGACTTGGGGTAATTGCGCCTATATACATGAACATTTAGCGAATTCTGGTTTTCGACATGAACTAAAAATTCCGCCTCCAAATACACGAACTTTTAATTGTTCCGATTTTCACACGACTATCAATTTTCGTCGATCGTGGCTAGTTAAAGTGACAAATTAATATAATCGTGACAAGCTGAAGTAGCGTATGGAAATCCAAGTACCTCGTCTAGCACATCAATTGTTTAAACCATGTAGGCATTTAAGGCATCCACCTCAACATTAATTTGGGTGCAATTGATAATCGTGTGAAAAATCAGAACAATTGAAAGTTCATGTGTTTGGAGGCAGATTTTTTAGTTTATGTGCAAAACTAGAATTGGTTGAAAGTTTGTGTATTTAGGCGCAACTAACCCATTGGACTTTGCAGTTGCTTAAATTTTAATTAATTGCACAATTTTCATCAAATTTGCCTCTTGAATTGAATAACATGGAGTAGTTTTTTGAGATAATTGAATAACACAGGTCTAGCAGATTTTTGTTGTCTCATATGAGTACTACTCTTGTTCAATCTCAGGTTTACAAAGAAACAATATTGTCTGTGGATAGATTAATCTCTTGAGCATTTGGGATGACCAAGCTGTTATTTTCTGAATCGAGGTTATATAATAGGGAAAACAAACGACGCAGTGCCGGTGGCAAAAAGATGCTGAAAGGAGAACCACTTTGCTTTTGTTTTTGAAATGTGGAATCAAAATTGCTGAAATTGAGGAGCATAATCAATAAAATGCTTTTAGTTTTGCATAGTGAACTATTCATACCAAATCATTTTTCTTGATGCAGTTGCATATTTTAGTTGATTATGGTTTTAGGCTTATGCTCTTTCTCTGTCTCTCATGAATTGTGTTGAGGATAGGAAATAACGTTGATATGGGCACTTAATTTGTAAGATTTAGATTCCATTCCACAGCTTCACTTGGTGTAGTTTTGTACCAGCTCTTTTAAATATGTATTTTTCCTTCAAATTATTAAGTTTTTATAGTCTTGCTGATCCATTCATTGAGTATGAATGATATATAGACATTTCTCTTTTATAGAGAGGAACAACGACATCAATAAAACTAAATAACATTTCAACTAAATTATTTCAACTTAGATAAATGAAAAACTTGATGCCATATTTGGATTCTTGCGGTGCCACCGGGTTTTCTACAACCTTTTTTTTTTTAATGTAATTAAACGGGTCCGGGTTTAAACCTGAATTTGCTAAATGAATCATGATTTGGCGTGGGTATGACCTGGTGGCACCGTGCCACCAGTGATACACAAGTATTTGTGAAAAGACAATGCATATGTTGAATGCATTTGTAAGTGACAAATAAGATAGTGAAAAGCATTAGCAATGAAAACCACACATTAATCTTGTCTATTTAGTTATATATGTATTTAAATAAAGAACACACTAATCTTTTGTCTGTTGGTAACTTCACTTTCTTCGGTCGTGTTCTTGAAAACACTACTGCTTTATTGCTTTTGATAAGAAGGATACCATTTTCACAAATAAAATACTATACACAAATTACATTTGCACAAGATAAATAATCGATTGCACTGCTTTGCTTTGCTTGCTCTTGTTTTTAGCCTTTAGGTGAGTTGGATGTTACAATATGATAATCAGATATTGTAGTTCCTGCTTCACATTATTTATAGCCTATGCATTTTCGGCACAGAGATTAAGGAGAACAAAATTAAGATAAAGATGTGTGTGTCACACGTGTTTAGTATTGTGTTTAAGGAATTTTTTATTGTTCTTAATTTTACCAAGGAAAATGAATTTTTTTCCCTTTCACTTTACCTTTTATTTATATTTTCAGATTATTTAATTATTGTATTTTCGAAAATACAACATGGCAATTATATGAAATTTAAAGGAATCCGCACACACTGAAATTTAAAGGAATTAAAAAAAATAAAAAAAATAAACTGAAAATTTCATTTCATTATGGCGCTAGTTTTTGGCTGCCATTATCCTCAAAACCAACAAAAAGAAATCTGCCAATCTCTAAAATTTCATTCAAACAACTTAAAATTTTCAAATTTCCCACAATTTATATGTTTTGAAGAGTGATAACATTGTGTGCTTTATCACGTGTATATGTCTATTGTTGTATGAAGAATGTTGATATTTCATAGTTAGTTTCTTTTTTCCAAGATACTTGGTTGCCATTCAATCAACTAGGTCACTCATACGAGAAAAAAGTTGTCCGTAAAAATAAAAAAATGGGTGTTAAAATGAGACAAAGTTAGAAATATCCTTAAAGCTTATGGATGAAGATCAAGTCAGCGAGCACTAAACAGAGGTGATTGCTGAAATCGAGGGACGTGCAACTTTTATACATTGAGTAATTTTAAATAGTTTAAACTTATTTAAAAGTGTGATTGGAATGAGATTATTGTATGTTTGTGATTAGAATAATAGTAATAATATGATACTATTACATTATTGGCCTTAAAATAGATTAAAAAATAAGGACATAATAGGCAAACTAAATTTGGTAAAATCAGACACTTTTATAGTAGGTATAGATTATAGATACTAATTAAATATATGATTTATGTTGCTAAAAATTAAAAATAATTAAAAAAAAAAGCTAAATATAAAGTTATAAGGAAAATTAATCACTCAAATTAGTATATTCCCACATGCAATTGAATTCCTCATCACATCAAACTACACGAAAGTTGGGATCGATTAACTATAACATGAAAGGGTGGGTCCCCTTGTAATTCCTCTTGTTCATCTACTATCTTTTTCAAAGACACAACCGCTGATTCACTGCAATTGACCAATTGACTACACGAAAGTTGGGAGTTGCCAAGCTCTGCAGTTCTTGGCTGACCTTGCTTGACCAAACTAGAACATGAAAGGGTGGGTCCCCTTGTAATTCCTCTTGTTCCTCTACTATCTTTTTCACAGACACAGCCATTGATTCACTGCAATTACACAATTGAATTGATTTGAGTGTTGGTATTTCTCCAATTTCTGAAGGGAACTCCTCCAACGACTCCACCCACCCGAGATAAAGTTGCTCAAGGCGTTGCAAGTAGGAGCCCTCTAACGTCCAACATTCCATATCCCTACACTTCCACAATTTCAAGTATTTGAGGCTGGGGAATTGGCCTTCAACTATTTCCCATCTGCGTCTTCCAAACTGCCCATCAATCAGTGTGAGCTTCTCAAGAAGTGGTAATGAACCTATCTTTTCCAGAATTTCCTCCAAATGGAAGAACTTTCCGCATACAAGATACAGCTTCTTGAGTGAGTGCGGGAAGCTAATACACTGCAGATACTCAGCATCACTTACATATTCAGTACTGCACGTCAAGCTTTCCAGCTTACTCAGACATTGAAGATAGCTGAGGCACTTCACTCTCTCCATTACTTCATCCTGGTATCTTATATAAAGTTTCTTGATATTGGGAATTTTCTTAACCACTTGTTCATTCAAGTTGAAATCAAGCACTCCTTTGAGCGTCTCTAGATTCTCCATCATAACATCACTATGCCCGCTCCGAGGATCTGGGAGATACATTTTTCCACCTACGAACTCGACATGCTTAAGCTGATGCATTTTCCAAATTTCTACTGCTGCAGTCGTAGGTACACCCCAACAATAAACAATTAGTGTGTGTAGATTCCAGAGCATACTAATTGAAGAAGGGATTTGGAACCCCTCACGAAATCTAGCCGAAAGGTACCGCAAGTTCACCATTTGAAACACATTTTCATCTAAATACCCTTTGGAATACTCATATGTACTAAGTGTCCTCAAAAATCTGAAATCTAGCAATTCTGGAGCCGTATCAGCATCACATATGAAAGAACGAGCACGTGACGACATAGTTTCCATGGCATCCCGGACTGTCATAGCTGAAGTGCTTCTGGGAATAACAATGCGGCGTTGGCTATTTATCCCTCGAGGACAATCTTGCCCTAACACATAATAAAACCTCTGCTTTTCAGCTTCTTGAAATGATAGATCTCTCACTAAATCATGCATTTTGCAGTACCTAATATTCCCAAGTTTCCCTAACTCATGAACAAGAATGAGGTTTCTATCGACTAGCTCCTTCAGATACTCTTTGGCAATTGTTTTCGAGCTTTTATTGATATTTGGTTTAAGAAAGCCTTCAGAAACCCATAGCCTCATGAGTTCTGAGACTCCAATTCTCTGATCTTCCCCAAACATCCCCATGTACAAAAAACAAGGCTTTAGATACGCAGGCAAATGGTCATAGCTCAGTTTCAATACTCTCAAGCAATATTCATCATTTTCCGAATTCACTACTGAGCTTAAGTTTTCCTCTATGTGCTCCCAATATTCCAGTGTAAGTTCGGACTTTGCCAAAAGACCGCCAATCACAGCAATCGACAAAGGAAGTCCCTTACACTTCCCCACGATCTTCTTTCCGATTTCCTCGAGTTGAAGAGGAAAAACCTCATCCCCAAATACAGTTTTGGAGAACAAACTCCAGCTACAAACATCATCTAAAAATCTCATACCAATGGTGTTAGAGTCTGTCAACTTGGCAGCCAAGTTTGACAGCCTAGTTGTTATGATTACTCGACTCCCATTATTGTTATCGGGAAAGAAAACCCCCATCTTGTCCCACACCTCCACACTCCACATATCATCCAATATTATGGTATACCTCCTACCCCATAAATACTTGCGCAATTTTTCTCCCAATTCGTTCTCACTCAGATCACTACCCAAATTTCCAGTTACTTGGTGAAGAACTTCTCTAAGTGTTTCTCTAACATTATAGGTTTGAGAAATTGTAGTCCACGCACGAATATCAAAATGTTGGTTAATAAGGGCATGCTCAAATATATGTCGGGCAAGAGTGGTCTTACCAATCCCGCCCATCCCTGTGATTGGGATGATTTGGCGGTTACGGTTCCCTCCAGTGAGCCAATCCAAGAGTTGAAGTTGCACGTCATCAAACCCCACCATCTTGCTTTCCTTCACATTGGAAGAGGATGTCAAGGAGCCAGTATGAGTCGAGGAGACCTTTCTCTGCAGCTGAGCTTCAGCTGAAGTCTCCATGGCTTCCTTCTTGATCACATTCATTTCTTCTATCACTTGCTGTAGATCTTGATAGAAGTTGATGCAACTGACTTCCTTTCTAGAATTCACTTCTTCAGCCCCATGAGCTGCATCTACAACATAGCCTTGGAGAAATATCTGCAAGAAGGTAAAAATTTGAGTTTGAGATTCATTTCTTCTATCACTTGTCGTAGATCTTGATAAAAGTTGATGAAACTGACTTCATTGGGACTCATTGATCTACCCAGTTCAATCACGTTCACAATATATGATTCGATAACATCTTCAACAGCATGAGCTGCATCTACAATACTCATCTCCAGCGGATCAGCTTCATCTCCGTCAGCAACAGGGAACTTATAATTTTCAAGAAATTCCTGCAAAGAGGTAAGAATTTGAGTGAGAGATTCAAGTTGTTGTTTGTCGATAGAAATTGGAGGGGAATGGTGATGCTCGATTGTATCGATGATATGCATAACAGAAACCAAGGCTGCATATGCCGCCATGATCCAAGGAAAAACAGTGTATGTATATTTTTCTGAGAAAGAATTTGATGGAATCTTAGTTTAGCTTCAGAAAAACAATGTGTAAAATGGCTATATCAGAAACATTATTGCCAAACAGCTAAGATAAGATAAAATATGTGGGTTGACACTACAGTTTACTAGTCGTTGATGTCGCCTAGTTTTTCTTTTTAATATTTTATTTATTTTATTATTATTTTGCTTGGTTTATTAGGTAATTGTTTCCTAGTATTTTTATTTGTTTGGAATTCTATCCTTCACCTTATTGGCTTATTCCCTTAAAAACAGAAGGATTCATCTAGTCTTAAGTAGTAGGCTCATTAGTGCGATGCACAACAAAAATCGAAATTAAAAGATATATTTAAATAAATAAATATAAATATGAAATAAAATCAACATATTTATAAAATCGAAAAAGATAATGCATTTGCGCGTGACTAATATGATAATGAAAAGTATTAATTAACAATGAAAACCATTTATTTATTTATTTAAATAGAACACACTAATCTTTTTGTCTGTTGGTAACTTCACATTTTTCGGTCCCATAATTGATCTTGTTCTTGAAAATACTATACACAAATGACTGCTTTTTTGCTTTTGATAAGAATGATATCATTTTCACAAATAAAATACTATACACAAACTACATTTGCAACAAAAATAATTGGTTGCACTGTTTCACTTTGCTTGCTCTTGTTTTTAGCCTTTAGGTGAGTTGGATATGTTGCAATATGATAATGGAAATTTCACGTAAGTATTTACTAGTATTTGCTATGAGAAAAATTCAACCTGATTGGCTCGAAAAGTATCGCCCTTGCTTTAGTTTTGTCGGCCACTAGATCAAATAATTGAAGTCAAGAATCTTCACAAGACAATGATTCGATGGGCATATTTACCACTTTATTCGCTTCCTTTGATATGCAAACAACACTTATCTTCAGCAAAAAAATATATAAATTGCCTATTATCTCTATTATATATTTAACTTTAAATATAATTATATAAATTAGATATTATATATCTAGAAGAATATAATAATTTATTAGACATTATCTTATCCAAATTAATTTGATTTGCATAATATGTCCCTATTTTTAAATCTATTTTAAAGATAATAATCTAATATCATATTATCATTATTCTAATCTATTTTATTTAGTATCATAATCATGAACATAAAAGAATTCAACTCCAATCACAATTCTAAAGAAGTTCGATTTATCTATTTATAACATGTAAATCTATTATTTAAATCTAAGACATTAATTAATCTTTTGAATACAAATTTATTATATGAATTCAATATATATATAAAGAAAAACTCAACAAAATATGTATGCTGTTAAGTCCACTAAAACCTAAATCTATGTATACAAAAAGATTCGAAAAATACATAAACACATTGAGGAAATATATGTTAGTAAGATAAGTAATATCAAATAATAGTGTATTGTTGTCCTCCTAGGGAAATAAAATTAGTAAAATTAAATTACATAAATTTTTTGATTGGAAAAATATATAAAGGCAACAACTTGGGTGAGCTGGGCACGAGTTGGGCGCGGGTCTAAGGCCGGTTGAAAAATACAAATAATTAAAAGTAATTATTATTGTCATGGAAAGTAAAACTGAAGTAAAGAGTTGAAATGAGTGAATGAATGGAAGTTTTTGAACTCTTGTATCTATAGATGCATGTATCTATAAATTCATCGTGATTGATGTTACTGGATATATATATCCTAATGATGATAAACCAAAGACCTCTTTCTAAGAAGAGACTTTTGTGCCTCAACTTTACCATAAGCTAAGTCTCATGATATCATATTCTCACTACAAAAAATCAGCCGATCAGCGACAGAATTTTCTGTCGCTAAAAATGAAAATTCTGTCGCTAACGACAGAATAACGATGGATTTTTTCCGAATCTAGAATCATGGTCGCTAGCAAAAATAGCGACGGAAATGCATTCTGTCGCTAGTTTAACGACAGACTAGCGGCGGAAATTTTCATCGCTAAAACAGTTATTGTCGTTTGGTTCTTTATTTATATCTACGGATTAGTGACGAAAAATTCTGTCGCTAGTAGCGACAGAATAGATTCTGTCGCTAAATTTGTTTGAGCATTTCTGTCGCTATTCTGTCGCTGAAGACAACAGATTTTGTAGACTATTTTTGGTATTATTTATAGGGCGAAGGTGCAGATTCCCTCCTGAACTACACCCCCCTAGAGCTTTTAGCCCCCCATAGTCGGTCAAAGCGCATTGACCTCCCCAAAGTCTCGGAAGAACGGACGTTTTAACACCGTTCACTTAATATATTTTTTTTTCGCTGGGCCCCACCACCCCAACCACAATGCGCGGGGTTTCTATGCAAATAGAGCAGATGAAGAGTTTCTTTCATTCCATTCGAAAACTCAAAGTTTCAGAGGGCAAATCATCGAAGAAGAAGGGAGGTTTGGTTGCGATTTTGTTGATTCCGATCGGTGCTTCTAATTTTCATCGAAGTAGACTCTGAAAAATAGGTAAGTAATGGCTAATCTTCATTGTTTAATTTTCTTTTTTACAGAACATGCAAGTATTGTTGGATTCCGAATTTTGTTGCTTTCTTGTTGTTTTTTATTTGATGCATGAACGCAGAACATAAGTTATATTCTTGTTTGTTCTTGTTGTTGTGCAGCATGTCGAATCCTGAACTTTTCTTTATTTTCAATTGGTGGGGTGTTTGGAAAAAAGATGATGAGAATGGTGAATGGATGTATGATGGTTTTAACCATAAGGAAATTAAATCCACACTGGAAAACATTGTTGGAATATAAAAATAAACTTGATTTTTTAAGTGAAGATATTTGTATTAGAAATATCTAGAATGAAGATATTTGTATTAGAAATATCTAGAATCAAGATATTTTAAGAAGAAAAAGAAAGAAAGAAAAATATAGAGAATTCTAGAAAAAGTGACTAAGTGAAGATATTTTGTAATAGTAAAATAAGTATAAAAATCTAGATAGAAATCAAGAGAATTCTAGAATTCTCACTTGACTACTATATATATGTGGAGGTTGTATCAATTGTTTAGAACGAAGTGAATTGAAGAAAGATTGTGCTAGCAAACTACAATCCTCACATTCAAATTCCTAAGCACACACGTCCACAACCAATTTCTCCAAATTTCCTTCTACCAATTAAATAAATCCTCCATTATATATACTTATATTCCAACAAAGTGGTATCAGAGCCACAAGATTCTACTTGTGGTATGGCGAATTTACAATCGTTTCAAGTCCCCATGCTCAACAAGAGCAACTTCGACAATTGGAGCATCAAGATGAAGGCGCTATTGGGAGCCCACGACGTTTGGGAGATCGTGGAGAACGGCTACGAGGAGCCGCAGGACGAGGTCGCACTATCCCAACAACAAAAGGATAGATTGCGAGACGCGAGAAAGAGAGACAAGAAGGCTCTCTGTCTCATTTATCAGGCGCTAGGGGACGACGATTTCGAGAAAATCTCAAACGCGAGCACCGCCAAAGAAGCATGGGAGAAGCTCCAGAACGCGTGCAAAGGAGCGGAGCAAGTAAAAAAGGTACGACTTCAAACTTTAAGAGGAGAGTTTGAGTCTTTGCATATGAAAGAGTCCGAATCGATTTCGGATTATTTTTCAAGAGTCTTGGCGGTGTCTAATCAAATGAAAAGAAATGGTGAAAAATTGGAGGATGTAAGAATTATGGAGAAAATATTGCGCTCACTAACCCCAAAGTTTGAGCACATTGTGGTGACGATCGAAGAAACTAAAAATTTGGAGGAGATGACGATCGATCTCTTGTTGGGGTCGCTGCAAGCATATGAGGAGAAGCAAAAGAAGAAGCAAGAAATTTCAGAGCAACTTTTAAAGTTGCAAGTAAGCCCGAAAGAAAAAGAAGAAGGTTCGAGCAATGGCCATGGACAATTCGGGAGAGGACGTGGTCAAAGACAAGATCGAGGCAGAGGCCGTGGACGTGGACGAGGACGAGGAGGCTTCGTCAACAGTGGTGAAAGAAATGAGTTTACAAGTGGTCGGGGGAGGAGCAACCCGCAGTCGAGGTACGATAAGTCTTCAATAAAGTGTTATAATTGCCATAAATTTGGGCACTATGCTTCCGAGTGCAGAAGTGAAAAAGTAAGGATTGAAGAGAAGGCCAATTACGCCGAAAGTACAAATCAAGATATTGGTAGTGTGCTTCTGGCATATAAAGGAGAAGCTGGAAGACAAGATGACACGTGGTACCTCGACACCGGTGCAAGCAACCACATGTGCGGGAAAAGAAATATGTTTGTGGAGCTCGATGAGTCGGTAAGTGGCAACGTTTCCTTTGGTGATGAATCTAAAATTCCAGTTAAAGGAAAAGGGAAAATTTTAATTCGCTTGAAGAATGGAAATCACGAATTTATTTCCAATGTTTATTACGTGCCCAATATGAAGAATAATATATTGAGTTTGGGACAACTCTTAGAGAAAGGTTATGATATTCACATGAGAGATTATAACCTTTCAATAAGAGACGGCAAAAATAATCTTATTGCCAAGGTGCCAATGTCTAAAAATAGAATGTTCTTATTGAATATTCGAAATGACATGGCAAAATGCCTGAAAGCGTGTTACCAAGATAAGTCTTGGTTGTGGCACCTACGGTTTGGGCACTTAAATTTTGGCGGCATGGAGTTGCTATCAAAGAAAGAGATGGTGAGAGGCCTACCATCCATCAAACATCCCGATCAACTCTGCGAAGGTTGTCTACTCGGGAAGCATTTCAGAAAGCCATTCCCAAAGGAGTCAAGCTCAAGAGCTCAAAAGCCACTGGAGTTGATTTATGCTGACGTGTGTGGGCCGATAAATCCAAGCTCCCTCGGTAAAAATAATTATTTTCTGCTATTCATTGATGATTTTTCTAGAAAAATGTGGGTATATTTCTTGAAGCAGAAGTCAGAAGTATTTGATGCATTCAAGAAATTCAAAGCTGCCGTCGAGAAGGAGAGCGGACGACAAATCAAGGCCCTGAGGTCCGATCGAGGCGGAGAATTCACATCAAAGGAGTTTCTAGAATTTTGCGAAGCAAATGGAATTCGACGGCCCCTGACAGTTCCGAGATCCCCCCAACAAAATGGAGTGGCGGAAAGAAAAAACAGAACAATCATGGAGATGGCGAGGAGCATGCTAAAGACGAAGAATCTGCCTAAAGAGTTTTGGGCCGAAGCAGTGGCGTGCGCGGTGTACCTATCCAACCGATCGCCGACAAGGAGCGTGTGGGGAATGACTCCACAAGAAGCCTGGAGCGGGAGAAAGCCAGGAATTTCCCACCTAAAGGTATTTGGGAGCAAAGCCTACGTGCATGTACCAGATGAGAGAAGGAAGAAGCTCGACGATAAAAGCGAAGCATTCATCTTTATCGGGTACGACTCTAACTCTAAAGGCTATAAGTTATATAATCCAAATACCAAGAAAACAGTGATAAGTCGAGACGTGGAGTTCGACGAAGAAGGAGTTTGGGATTTCAGCTCCAACGGTGACTTCACCTTCATCCCACAATTCGATGATGAAAGGACAGTCGAGCAAGTTGGAGAAGTCCAACAAGAGGTAGTGACTCCGCCAGCTTCACCTATACAAGTTACTGAAGACTCGCCACCATCTTTCTTAAATGAAAGAGCCACACCACGAGCAAGGAATTTGGATGAGATATATGAAGACACTGAAAGGTTAGAAGATCTCACCTTGTTTTGCCTATCTGCTGATTATGAACCTGAAGCAGCAAATAGTGAAAATTGGCGAGTTGCAATGGACGAAGAGATCAAAGCTATAAACAAGAATGATACGTGTGAGCTCGTGACACTACCGGAAAGGCACAAGGACATTGGAGTCAAGTGGGTGCATAAGGTTAAGAAGAATTCCAAAGCTGAAGTTGAAAGATATAAAGCAAGGCACGTCGTGAAAGGATTTCGCCAAATTCAGAAGTTTGCTCGGAATGAAAAATCAAGTTTAAGGGGGAGTGTTGGAATATAAAAATAAACTTGATTTTTTAAGTGAAGATATTTGTATTAGAAATATCTAGAATGAAGATATTTGTATTAGAAATATCTAGAATCAAGATATTTTAAGAAGAAAAAGAAAGAAAGAAAAATATAGAGAATTCTAGAAAAAGTGACTAAGTGAAGATATTTTGTAATAGTAAAATAAGTATAAAAATCTAGATAGAAATCAAGAGAATTCTAGAATTCTCACTTGACTACTATATATATGTGGAGGTTGTATCAATTGTTTAGAACGAAGTGAATTGAAGAAAGATTGTGCTAGCAAACTACAATCCTCACATTCAAATTCCTAAGCACACACGTCCACAACCAATTTCTCCAAATTTCCTTCTACCAATTAAATAAATCCTCCATTATATATACTTATATTCCAACAAACATGACTTTAGAAAGAATCGTATCCGAATTTGAGAAGTGTTATGGTTCTAAACCTAAACTAGTTTATGCGGCAGATGCAGACTATACCATAGATAAGGGTCTAGTTCCCCTAAGAAATCCTATCCAGTGTCATAAGGTTCTTGATTACCTAGAATTGCTTGGCCATGGAGAGATTGCGTTTTATGCAGATCATGAGGTTGATCCTATGCCTACTTTTGTAGTGAATGAGATGTTTTTAGAAGGGAATGAAAATAGTGATTTAGAGGGTAAACATGGGGTTCAGATTACTGGTGAGGATAAGGGAGTTCAGAGCACTGATGGTGGGGTAGAAGAGGAAGATGATGTTGAGTTAGAAGAGGGAGAGGAGGCTGAGGTTGTAGAGGGAGAGCAGGGTGAGGTTGAAGGGAGAGAGCATGGTGATGATGACAATTCAAGTGTATACAGTGAGTGTTGGGAGAGTGATGATGATGTTAAGAGCTTAGAGCAGTTGGTAGGGAGTGTTGAAGGAGGAGAGGAGGGTAGTTTTCAGTTAGGAATGACCTTTGCAGGAGCAAAGGAGGCTAGGGACAGCATAAATGCTTATGCTGTGAAGTTTGGCTACAAGTTAAAGTTTCTAAAAAATGAAAAGACTAGGATTAGAGTGGTTTGCATCAATGACCAACAGTGTCCATTTCTGATGCATGTCTCTAAAGATGGGGATATTGAAGGCTTAGCTATCAAGACCCTAGTTGCAGACCACACATGTTGCAAACAAAGGGAAGTCCCTAGTGCTAGCCAATCATACTTGGCCAAATACTTTAAAGAGACAATCTACAGAAATCCTAGGTTTACTTCTAAGGATATGCAAGGTCATGTTAAAGACCATTTGAAGCTTCATGTTAGTTTACACAAGTGTAAAAGGGCAAAGAAAGAGATAATATGCAAGCTTGAGGGTAGCTACAAAGAGAAGTTCAATAGGCTAGTTGCCTATTGTAACATTGTTAAGGAATGTATGCCTGGGAGTAAGATGGAACTCCAACTGTCCACCGAGCATATCCAGAACCAAAGAAGAGTCTTTAAGAGAATATTTGTCATGCTAGAACCTTGTAGGTTGAACTGGCTAGGGGGGTGTAGGCCAATAATCTCTCTTGATGGTTGCCATTTGAAGGGTAAGACATTTGGGTGTCTATTGACAGCAGTAGAAAAGGATGTGAATGATGGAATTGTGCCCATTGCTTGGGCAGTTGTAAACAAAGAGAACAAGAATAACTGGAGGTGGTTTCTCATGTGGTTGAGGCAGGAGCTCAACCTTGGAGCATGTGATGAAGTGACATTGATGTCAGATATGCAAAAGGTATGGCTTTCAAATTATTTGCAATGCTTCTGTGTTTGATTATTGAAATGTCAACTGATTATGGAAATTATGTTTAGGGGTTGATGGAGGCTGTAAAAGAAGTGACTCCTGCAGCTGAACATAGGTGGTGTGCGAAACGGCTTTGGGCTACTGCATGGAGCTCTTTCCAGCAAGAGTTCAAGTTCAATCTAGCCAAGATATCTTGTCACGACCGGTCTTAACTAAGGATAGGTAAGCCGGGAAACCGTGACTAGGGAAGGGAAATTAGGAGAGGGGACAGAAAAGGGGTGATAAATAATAATAAAGGAATTGAACTAAGATTGAGACATCATATGAGAAAAAAAACACACATAAATAGATAAGAGCGAGTAATCGGTCAAGAGTATCCGATTTAAGTGTTTATACAATAACTTGATTTGACAATCCAACATAATAGGATAATATGCATCATAACTGAGTGTTCGCAGCGGAAATAGAACGTGATACATGTATGAAGACATGTATCGCCAAGAGTTTATTTAGTAAATATGACAAAGCTCCGCACGACACCCCATCATCACTCATCACTGCTCAACCTGCACATTTAGAAATACATGCAGGGCTGAGTACAAAGTACTCAGTAGACATATGCCGAAAATCATATACATACATAATAAATGTAAATTGTCATGCCATTTCAATAGTATAACCAAGGGTTTTTTTTTACTTAAAAAGGCCCTAAGCATACTAAATTCATTTGTGATTCTAAAGTTCGTCTGATCAGACTAAGTTCTTTTGTAATCTATCATATCTGAAACTGTGTGCCGGAGAGGTGGCCACCTCTCACGGTCACTTGACCGGCCAACCCGCTAGATGACTCACGGTCACTGGTGTACACTAGCCAAGGCAGGATAGCTATCAACTGCTCAAGACCCGAATTCGATTACATGATAACTGGCAAAGCCATATCAGATAGATATCATACTGAAATTAAAACATTTTATGGCAAGACAATACTTGAAATAACTTCAACTCAAAGATTTTGTCATGAAATAACTTGCTTGAACGTAACATTTAAGCTCATTTGATATATACGAAAGTAATGCCTACCTGATTGCCGTGTTTTGCTACTTAAGACAATGATTCTCTTTCCTTAGCGCGATAGGTTACTCAGGCGCTTTTGTTTATTTGAACCTTTGATAACACGAAACATGTGTTCGAGTGAATAATAGAAAAGATAACAACAAATGCAGTGAATCACTATTCACTCATTTCTCTAACTACCCATATTTCCTTAAACGACTGTATCTAACTCATATACAATCGTTCTTCTTTTATCGAAATACTTCATGTACCTTTGAGGATGTAGGAAAGCCCATTTTATATTATTCCTTTATTTATCCATTATAAATAAAGAATAATTTATAAAATATTTTCCTTTTCCCCATTTAATAATGCCAATCAATATATATATATTGCTACTATTAAAAGAACTAATAAGTCATTAATAAATTCTAAACATTAATTCCTGATGAAAATTTCATTGTGAGATTTTAGGAACATTTGTAAAAATATTTTAAAATAATAAAAGGAGTTAACTATAAAAAGAAATTTTCGAGAAGATCTAATAATTTTAATATTTTAACCATTTAATTAATAAATCTTTAATATTTCATTTATCAACTATTCCATCTAATATAATTTTACCAACAAGTTCTCATGAAATCTTTTTCAGAATATTTATATATCTCAATAGCTCATTTATAAACTAAAAGTGATATTTTATCAACAATAAAACTTTAAAATCCTTAATAAGAATTATTTTGAATCATTTCCATCTCAACAAAACTGTATATATTCAACTTCAACTAATAAACTGCTTTTACTCCGAACTCGTATGGAGTCTAATTTTATATCAATAGAAACCTCTTTGAGTCTAGTTTAATTAAAAAAAAAGTATGTTGAAAAACTCCAAGTAGTTTAAGAGATATAGCGATTTTCCCATCGCCTACCAGATTCGGCAGTTTCTGCCAACTGAAAGTCCAGATTTTTGAAAAATAGCAAACGTTACCTGAATGAGCTCAAATTTTATATGTAGATAGCTAACACATATATCTTCATAGAATAAAAATTTGAGAGCTAAATATCAACATATGGTTACTGAAATAATTAACCTAATCATCTGCCTCACGACAGTTTTAGCAGATACGGGCAGTAGACTTCTCGAATTTTAAAAGGGTAGTAAACGAAGTTCAAATGATATGAAACTTTGTACGAATATTTACCACACTCCCATCTATACCCCAGAAATTTCTCATAATATAATAGAAACGGGAATGCATCGAAATAAGGGCGTCAACTTACCCTTGTCCAAGTGAGCACTAATGGAAGTTGTTCGCCGGGGGTTTTTTCTGGTCGTCGTTCCGCGATGGGGTTTAGCCGCGAAGGTCTACGACTTAGTTTTCCTCGTGCGAGATAGATCAGGCTACACAACGGTGGTTTCTCGATCCTTTTTCGTCGTAAGGATAGTGAGAAACAAAGGCCGTAAGTTGGCCGGTGGCTAAGTCGGGAATTCGACGTTGGCCTCCGAAGGATATTGTGGCCTTTGGTCGGGAAAATATAGAGAAGGTTTCGGCCTTTCGATTGTTGGGTTTGGTAGCCTAAAGATGGAGGAACGAGTACACGTTCTCGGTTCAGAGCCTAGTGGCCGGTCGACGAAGAAATGGTCCGGCGAAGGGAGCTCACTTGAGCTCTTGCAAACAAATCTCCTAAACTCTCTCTTGCCTCACACCTCTCGCTGCACTTCTTCCTTCTGCAGAACTCTCCTCAATTTATAGAGGAGTTTCTGCAGACAACAGAATCAAAATGGTGGAAATTTTGGTACCTGGAGTTGCAACTTTTGAAGATTTGATCGTTGAAATTTACATCCTTTGACAATTGTGATCTTACCGTGAAATTTCTTTCTCGGCGTGCTGAAGCTTTTGAAAATTGTGGATATTGGCGTGATTTTCTTCTCCTACAGGAGACTTTGGGGTGTGATGGAGTTCAAATATACTACAGGAAGAAATCTGCAATCTTTACAATCTCCTTCTGCAGTAATGGTGTATTGGAGGGGAAGATGAATAGTATAGGGAATAGTGTAGGGAATAGTGTAGGAAATAGTGTAGGAATTGATGTGTTGGATGAAAAATCGAGACATACGTGTAGTGCCGTGATCTAGTTTCTCCTAGTTCCTGTAATAATTCTCCAATTCTCGTTTAATAAATACTCCTCGTATTTACATAAATTAAATCCTCAATCTTGAGATTTAATACGTGAAAGTCGGAATTAATTCGTGACTTAATACCTTAACTCATATAATGCGAAATAATAAAATTATTATGCATATGATCTCAAGTTATAATTTTAGCAATTTGATTTAAATAACACGATTTATAAAATCGGTTATAAATCTAAATTTTCTAATAATATTGATTAAATCAATAAACTGGTAAAACAAAGTCTCAAACGTATAGTTAAACCAATAAATTTAATTATTGGTTTCATTCATGACTGAATATTAAATCGCAGCTCTGTATCTCTTATACAGACTTTTGCTGAAATAATATTATCTGAACCAAATAATCACCATAAATAATTAAAAGAATTTTATAACTAATGCACATATTTAATCTAATATGTATTTAAAAGAGCGGGGCATCACATACTACCCCCCTTAAAATAAATTTCGTCCCGAAATTTGCATACCTTCGTTAAACAACTCTGGATATTTTTCTTTCATCTTGTCTTCGAGCTCCCACGTAGCTTCTTCTTGTCCATGGTGCCTCCAAAGAACTTTCACTGAGGTGATTGATTTATTTCGGAGTTGTTGCACCTTTTTATCTAAAATCGCTTCGGGTCTTTCTTCATAGCTCAGGTCTGGATTAAGGATCATCTCATTTTGGTGTATCACGTGCTTTGGATCGAAAACGTACTTCCTAAGTTGTGATACGTGGAAAACATTATGGACATTTCCTAGACTTGGCGGTAATGCCAGCCTGTAAGCCACTGGGCCTATTCTTTCTAGGATCTCATAGGGTCCTATAAATCGGGGTCTAAGTTTCCCTTTAACTCCGAACCTAATGATCCCTTTTGATGGAGAAACTTTCAGAAAGACTTTTTCTCCATTCTCAAATTGTAAGTCAGTTCGGCGTTTATCAGCATATGACTTTTGTCTATCCTGGGCCTCCTTAATCCTCTGTCGGATTTGGCGAACGATTTCAATCATTTCACCTATTGTGTCTGGCCCTAGGATTTTTCTCTCGCCCACTTCATCCCAATAAAGTGGCGATCTACACTTTCTCCCATACAGTGCTTCGTAGGGTGCCATAGCGATAGTCGCTTGGTGACTATTATTATATGCAAACTCGATGAGTGGCAAAATGTGCTCCCAGTTTTCACCCTGGTCTAGCACTACTGTCCTCAGCATATCCTCCAATGTTTGAATCGTTCTTTCAGACTGACCATCTGTCTGTGGGTGAAAAGCTGTACTAAAATTCAATCTTGTGCCCAGTTCTTTTTGTAAACTGATCCAGAATCTGGATGTGAACTTGGAATCTCTGTCCGATGTAATTGACTTTGGCACTCCGTGCAAACGCACAATTTCTCTAACATAAAGTTGAGCTAACTTGTCGGATCCATGGGTGATTGGGATTGGTATAAAGTGCGCACACTTCGTAAGTCTGTCCACAATGACCCATATAGTCGTGTTACCTCGCTTGGATCTTGGCAATCCTGTGACGAAGTCCATTGCTATATCATCCCATTTCCATTCTGGTATCTCCAAGGGTTGTAGTTCCCCGTAAGGCCTTTGGTGTAAGGCTTTCACTTGCTGGCAAGCAAGACATCGTTCAACAAACGAGGCTACATCTCGTTTCATTCCTTCCCACCAGAAATTCTCTTTTAGATCTTGATACATCTTAGTACTTCCCGGGTGGGCAGTATAAGGGGTATCATGGGCTTCGCTCAAGATTTTATTCTTAAGTTCTTCATCTTGAGGAATGCATATCCTTCCTTCAAAGAGTATGGCATTGTCTGGTGCTTCTTGGAAATCTTTGAGATCTCCTAATCTTATCTTTTCCCGTAATTTTTCCATCTTCTCATCCTTTCTTTGTGCTTCTAGCACCATTTTTCTTAAACTAGGTATTGTCTCAACAACGCCTGCTATAGTTCCAGGTGGTTTAATCACTTCTATCTTCATCTTGTCAAATTCTTTTATAAGCTCAACTTCTCTCGTGAGAAGATGTCCTAATTTTGACGAGACTTTTCGGCTTAATGCGTCGGCTACTACATTAGCCTTGCCTGGGTGGTAGTTAATACCACAGTCATAGTCCTTTACTAATTCGAGCCATCTCCTTTGTCTCATGTTTAGATCTTTTTGCTCGAAAAAGTACTTCAGACTTTTGTGATCAGTAAAAATCTCACACCTAACTCCATATAGGTGATGTCTCCAGATTTTTAATGCATGTACTACTGCAGCTAGTTCCAGATCATGAGTCGGATAATTCAACTCATGAGGTCTAAGTTGTCGTGATGCATATGCTATTACCTTGCCATCTTGCATCAACACGCAACCTAATCCATTTTTGGACGCATCCGTGTAGATTACATATTCTTTGTCTGGTTCGGGGACTGCTAAAACTGGCGCAGTAGTTAGCATCTTCTTGAGTTTTTGGAAACTCTCCTCACACTCGTCCGTCCAAGTATACTTGATCCCCTTCTTGAGCAGTTGCGTCATTGGCCTTGCTATTTTCAAAAATCCTTCAATAAACCTTCGATAATAGCCAGCCAATCCTAAGAAACTCCTGATCTCGTTTGGATTTGTTGGCGACTTCCATTCTTGTACTGCTTCCACTTTAGCAGGATCTACCTTGATTCCTTCTGATGATACGATGTGTCCTAGAAATGTGACTTCTCTCAGCCAAAACTCGCATTTGCTGAATTTGGCGTAGAGTCGTTCATTCCTTAGCGTTTGTAGAGTGGTCCTCAAATGCTCTTTATGTTCTTCTTCATTTTTGGAGTAGATGAGGACGTCATCTATGAACACTAAGACGAACTTGTCCAAGTAGGGGTGAAAAACCCTATTCATGAGATCCATGAATACAGCTGGTGCATTTGTTAGCCCGAATGGCATAACTACGAACTCGTAGTGGCCATACCTTGTTCGAAAAGCTGTTTTGGGTATATCTTCTTGTCTGACCTTCAGTTGATGATAGCCAGATCTCAAGTCGATTTTTGAAAATACACTCGCACCCCTAAGTTGGTCAAACAAATCATCTATCCTTGGCAAAGGATATTTGTTCTTGAGTGTTAGCTTGTTCAGCTCTCTATAGTCAATGCACATTCTCAAGGTGCCATCTTTCTTTTTGACAAACAAAACTGGTGCTCCCCATGGGGATACACTAGGTCTGATGAAACCTAGGTCCAGTAGTTCCTGCAATTGAATTTTTAGCTCCTCCAATTCTTTTGGAGCCATCCTATACGGTGCCTTTGATACTGGCGCCGCTCCCGGTTCTAAGTCTATGGTAAATTCCACTTGCCTATTAGGTGGCAATCCTGGCAAGTCTTCTGGAAACACATCACGGAATTCTCGTACGATATCTACATCTTCAATTGCTCTTTTTGTCTCAGCTTTCCCGTTTAGGTACACGAGGAATGCCTGAGAGTCCTTCTTATTCATCATCTTTCTTGCTTGTAGGGTGGATATAATTGGTATTCTCCTACCCATTCTTGTCCCGTGAAATTCCCAAGCATTTTTTTCTGGAAATTTGAAAGAGATCTTCCGCTCCTTGCATAAGATTGTAGCGTAGTTTTCAGCTAGCCAATCCATTCCTAGGATTATATCAACGTCCGACATCGGTATAACATATACGTTGTTTGCTATGACCTCTAGTGATCCTATGTTCAATTCTAAGTTCGAGCAAACATGCGTTACTGTCATTGTTCCTCCTATTGGTGAAGAGATACTCATGTCCTGATTAGATCTTTCTATTTTGAGTCCTAGGGTGTCCACACATGCACTTGCAATGAAAGAATGTGAAGCACCCGTATCAAACAGAAGTACAACAGGTGTGTTGAGTAGCATGCCCATACCTGCCAGGTTTCCCTGGTTTTTCTCGGGCTGGTTCTGTTTGATAGCATAGGCTCTTGCGTGATACGGTTGCATCTTTTGTTGCTGCTGACGTGGCTGTGGTTGTGGCAGCTGTGGTTGATGTGATTGTTGAGGCTGCGGCAATTGCAGATGACGTGGCAGGGGTAGCGCTTGGATAGCTCTCAGATGTGGGGCTTGGAATGGTGGGTTTGGCCTTAAGCTCATCCCGTGTTGCTTATTTGGGCAACGATTTGCATAATGCCCCTTCTGGTTACAGATGTAACAACTATCACTGCCAGCCTTGCAGATTCCACCATGGTTTTTGTTGCACTTTGGGCAGGGTGAAGTTTTCTGTTGGTTGTTCCCCGCCTGATTAGGAGCAACTTGCCTTCCAAAGCCCTGTTGCTGGGGTGGTTGTCCCTGCCATGGTTTCTTCTCAGTTTGGCCATTGTAATTGCCTTCCCATTTTCGTTTCCCTTTGTAGTTCTGGGATTGGGCTTGTGGGGGTGGTGGCATAGGTGTTGCCACTGGTCTTTCCCATGGCATTGCTGCCTCAATGTCTAGAGCTCTACTGAGGGATTCAGTATACGACAACCCTCCATGACTAGCCAAAGCCATCCTGATTTCATGCCTCAGACCGGCACAAAATTTTTCAGCCATTTTCTCGTCTGTATCAACTAGTTCTGGGGCATATCTGGACATGTCGCAAAACATCCTATCATACTGTGTAACCGTCATCCTCCCCTGTTTCAGGTTATAGAATTCCATCTCTTTCTTCTTTCGGTAACTTTTGGGTATATATTTATCATATATCCCAATCTTGAACTGCTCCCAGGTGAGGTTTTCTAGTTGATCAGCTGTCATTGTCTTCATTCTGGCTTCCCACCAGAAGTCAGCCGATCCCGTCAGTTGGAAAGATACACAGGTTAAACGTTCCTGGTCGGTGCAGCGCAGAAAGTTGAAGATGCGTTCGATTGCACGCACCCAAGTTTCAGCCTCAGCTGGATCTCCTGTACCGCTGAATACAGGTGGGTTTTGACGTAAAAACAATTCCTCTATTCTACGTTCTGGCCGTATTGGTTGTGGAGCTATTTCTGGTTCTGGCCCTGGTTCTGGACCTCTTTCATCATTTTGTGGGATTCTTCTCCCACCTCTTGGACGTCCTCTCTTTGGTGGCATTCTGATAAGTCAATATAATATGTTTATTAGTACATGGTAGATGTATTCTAACACTCGTTCATTGCTTCTTCAATTCCTTGTACTAGCTATATCGTATGCAAAACTTTTAAATCAACGAAATATAATAAGTACTTAACACACGAATTTACTGAAGGCGTGAATTTATATATAAGTACTTAAAGATTCTGCCTCCTAGAGGCCTCTTCGAATAATATGGAGTTATAGAACGGTCCATAGGTAGTTACCGTTCCTGTAGTAACAACTTCCTAGATAGATGAATATTACAACCCACGAGTTCGAGATACATCATACAAGCAAATACAACTGCCCTAGACTATCGATCCATGGGAGCTAGCAGACTTGCTCTTCTCCGGATCCTCTTCTGGGTCTTCCTCCGGATCCTCTTCGGAGTCGATATCCAGGTAGTAGTCCTCTGTTTCCTCACCCTCTGCCCCGAGCTGAACACGACCACCGAGAAGTCGGATTTTCACCACATCCTTGCAGGGCGTTCCTGCATCGGAGGTCGTAGCACCCTTCTTAAGGGAAAGAGGCTGAGCAGGTAGTGGCTTCCAACTCGTCTTGCCTGGAGTTTTCTTCCTACTTCCCCCAGTGTCATCATGGGCTGGAGTTTTCCCTTTTTCAGCAGTCTTGAGTGCCTGGCGCAAGATCTCACCTTCATCGTTGTCAGTGCCTGCCAGGGCTTTGCCCTTATCAATAAGTTCGCGTGCTTGACGCAAGACTTCTTCTAATTGTTTCATGGCCGCACTGTAAATGGGGTCCTCTTCCCCTGGTGGAGGTGGCTGTATCGGGGGTGTACCGACTGGTGATTGGGGTGGTGGCGTCTCTTTCCTTTGGGTTTTTGGATGTGATGTCCCGGCCTCGAAGTCGTTTCGGCATCGACGACCGAGAACAGACAGTTGTGGGGAAACACTCTGCACTGGGATGGGTGGATCTGCTGTTATAGGAGCCTGAGTAGGCATAAGTGGGGTCCTTTCTTCCGGACGAACTCCAACAGGAGCAAGGTCTCCTGGCCTCATATATGGTCCCCTGAATGCTCTGCCAAAGGCATCATAGGTGTAGTGAATTGCTGCGATGAACCGTGGAAAATCGCCTTCTGGATCAAACGACTCTTCTGCAGTGTGTACGTAGTCACCTGCGAGCTCTGTAGCCCATCCCTGCCAGTCTGGTGGAAGTAATAAGATCAAGCGCATGATCCCGTCATAACAGTGGCTCCATGGGGATGTGCAGCTTTCCACAGTCGATAATAATGGGCGAGGAACTCTCCTAGGTCATCTCTCCAACAACGTGTGTAGGTTCGGTATTCCCTGAGGATACTTTCAGGACTTGGTCGCCTCGTCATTTGCTTTCTAGCGGTGCGTCGTGTTCTTGCCATCTTTGAAAGAATGACGTTCTATAATTAAACTCATAATAAGTTATTATAGCAGTAGGTTTCTAATTACTCTCATGTATTAACAACACAAGTCGTGATCATATCATAAGTAATATTGGTCTTAATCTCTGACTTATGCATAATTAATAATTCACAAGTCCTAGATCGTGCAGTCATAATCCCAATACTTACATATGTATTGAAATTTTTAAGGGTTGAAAGAGATTCAACTCATTGCACAAATAGTAAATCATTCAATGCACTTTTGTCACTACGAGCTATATAATAAATAATTTTATTGGGTAAGGCAATAGTTGATATGTTTGAACAATTCGAACTATGCCCGTATCATCATGAGTGACACGCTCCGTCATGTCTCTATCTTTATACATCCTCGAGTGACGCCTGATTTTCTTTCTTCTATTGTGTTTTTCATTTCAACTGTAATGAATGATAACTAAACTCATGTATATGTTTTGCTTCTATGTTCTTTGTAAGAGTGATCAAACATTTCTAACGCATCTAAGTTCATCAAGGAATCTTCTCAATCATATAGCATGAGATTTAAGCACTTTGTACAAACATTTGAAAATACAACTTTCTCAACATTTAATAAATATTTACCTCTGTTTCTCTGTTGAGCAGGATGTTGTGATGAGGTGCTGAGCTTTTGTCAACTGACACTACTACAAAAATCATCATACATAACACTTCATACATAACGGTTTTTTTCAAAAACCGTTATGTATGAGCGCTTTTTTTGCAAAGATAACGGTTTTCACAAAAAACCGTTATCTATGTACTGTTGTCCATGGAAATAGATAACGGTTTAAGTTAAACCGTTATGTATATGCGTTATCTATTAGTTTCATACATAACGGTACTACAAAACCGTTAAGCCGACCGTTATCTATGAGCATATTTTTATAACGGTTATTTCAACCGTTATCTATGAGCGCCTCTCAATACTGTTATGTATTAACATTTTTTTTTTCTTTTTTTTAATCAAGTTTTTCAAGCTTCTGCACCACACTCTTAACACTCTTAACACACCCGCCGCCTCCCCCCAAGCTCCCCCCGGTGACGCCGCCCGGACGACGCTGCACGAGCAACCGGACGCCGATGCCAGTGAGTCAGTGACCGCCCCCCACCCACCCTGCGTCGCGTCGCCTCTGACGCCGCTCTTCTCGCAGCAGCAGATCGGGCGGCGGAGCACCCCTCTCCTCCGCTGACGCCGTTCTTCTCGCAGTAGCAGATCGGGCGGCGGAGCACCCCTCTCCTCAGCTGACGCCGCTCTTCTCGCAGCAGCAGCAGCAGATCGAGCTTTTTGCTTCTCCGTCTGCCACCTACCGCACCCGTCTCTCTCTCTCTCCGTCCGTTAACCCTAGCAGCCGCCGTCGGTCGAGCTCTCAATCGCAGACCCTAGGAGCTGCCGCTGTCGCCGCCGCCTTCTACAATAGCCACCACCAAGGTAGAATCCCTAATTTATTCATCCCTTACGCAAATCTCATTCCAAATCCCTAATTTTTGAACTTTGTTGGTAACAATATGATTTAGATTAGGGCTTTTGCTCGATTTTTTTAAATTATATGAAGCTATTTTGCTCAAATTTTTTAATTTTCTGAAGCTATTTTGCTCAAGTTTTTGAATTATCTCTTGTTATTGGATTATCCTCAATTGAAAGAATGAAACACATTCTCATACATAATCACTTTCATTTCTTCATACTGTTACTGAAACCAGGAGTATTCTGATTACAATGTTTCTTCGGAGATCAAATCTAGTGTTATGAATTCTGCTTTAAATTTACTGCCTTGCCTTTGAATTAGGAAAATATTTGCTGATGTGTAAACGATTTCCTATCTTTGAATCTGCATATTAGGTCATTTTGTCTTCTCTGTGTCAGGTAACTGAATATATAGCTATAACATTTATATATTTGCATAATTTTATTAGTATGATGATTGATATATATATGTGTGTCAGTTGTGAGCTGTGAGATGAATGGCTGCGTGGTGTTTTCAAGTGAAGTTGGCGTCGAAATTGTTGATTTGTGTAACGTTGTCCATTTATGTGATGAAAACTGATGTAAAGCATTGTACCCATATGATGAAGCTTGCTGTGAAACTTGTTCAGTTCATTATATTGGTTTGTAACTCATACTGGTCACAGTTATAGGTTTGTAACTCATATTAAATTTCCTAGGTGTGTCGAGTCAGGTGTATCATATCTCAACACTAAAGTGGAAAGGATTATTGAAGCTTCAGGAGGCCATAGACTTGTAGAGTGTGAAGGCAACATTGTGATTCCCTGCAGGTGTAGTCTGTACTCTGTAATGGAAAATCGCATGTTAAGGTCCATTAATATGTATATTTCAGACATGTTTTACTTGGCCTTTTTGAAGCAGGCAGATGAGATGATCGTTTCAGTAACTGGAGCCACTGGGTTCATAGGTAAAAGATTGGTGCAGAGATTGCTTGCAGGTATGTGTAGACTCTAGGGACTTCATATCCATGATCACCGAACTGATTTATTGCACGAGCAAAAAACCTTATCTGATCATAAAAGCAGTTGGTTAGTTGAGTGTTTTAGCACTATTTGATTTGTGAGATGGGACACAAAATGTAACAGCTCAATGAACTTCTATTTCATTCTTATGTATAGCCAGGGACTATCCAGGAATTAAAATAGCAGAGGAACCAGAATGGAGAAACTGCATTCAAGGTTCTACGGCTGTTGTAAATCTGGCCGGATTGCCTATAAGCACAAGATGGTCACCCGAGGTATGCCGTTCTACGACTTTCCTCAGAATGATTCTGCTACATCTCACATCATAATCTAGTTAGACATCAGAGTGCCACCACAATTTTTTCTGTGCACACATTAATCTCGAAGCCCATATTGCAGATCAAGAAAGAGATCAAGGAAAGCAGGATTAAAGTAACTTCTAAGGTATATTTTGTACGTCCTTGTTAAAATCTCTTCTTAAGTTTTGAATCATCTGCTAATCGCTTATTGAAAACAATAAATATTCTAGGTTGTAGATTTTATTAATAGCACACAGGATGACCTTCGCCCCAAGGTTTTGGTTAGTGCAACAGTCTCTCTTTTACTTTAGTATACTCTGTGAAGAACTTAGTTATCTCCATTGCCTGTGCCTCTGACTCACATTTACAGGCTTGCAACTGTAGCATCCGGGGCAGCCTCAGGGAAACTCCTAGAGTATGAGGTTGGGGGTCCGAGGGTTTCAGTCCAGACAGCCTATGGCATCGAGGTTGAGGTAGGAATGTTCAGAAGGTGTAAAATATCAAAGTTTCTGTTATCTAATACAGTACCTTCCACCAACTCTAATGACTTTATTTTAATATTCTTGCTGCTGGTGCACCGTTATCTGATCATTGTTTATATTAAATATACATGATGCCATTATACGGTGAAACAAATTGAAACCTCAACTAATTGTGTTGACAATAACACTTGCTACTGTTGAATGTTGTTGTTTGATCTTCTTAGCTAGAAGATTTGGATAGTACTTTCTTGAATTCAACATCACGATCACCATTTTGTATAACCCATTTATATATTCGCATATTTACTTTTTCAGGTGGAAAACAATCCATACGATCCCAGCCTGATGGTTTTTATGGATTATAGAGACTACTGGAAACATAAAGTTCAATTCTTAGAAGCACAATATCCAACATTTCTGTATGCCATGCCTGTGTCCCCAACAAGAGTTTTCTTTGAGGTTTGGTCAAACTTTATTATATATTATTATATATTGTGACTGAAACTAACACAAGTGCTAAGCAGGAAACATGCTTAGCATCAAAAGATGCAATGCCGTTTGAACTATTGAGAAATAAATTAATGTCAAGACTGGAATTTGGGCGATATTAAGAATCTAGTGCTTAATAAAGTGTTTCATTATGTGTGGATGTATATAGTTGGTAAAAAATCATGATTTTTTCTTCTGAAATTTATACAGGTATGCCTCTGGGACTACTTCAATAAGAAGAAGCAAACTATATTAATTCCATGGAGAAGATGGTGCTATTTTTGTCCCTGGTGGTGTAGTTAGTATAAAATTGGGCGATATTAAGAATCTAGTGCTTATATGGTGGAAGAATTGTTAGACATTAATGTATGTGATATTTGTGAATATTTGGATGACAATGTATGAATATTTTGAATGTTATATAATATATGTTATCGATGGCAATGTTATTTTGTTGTTTTATAATTATTTCTTTAATTTTTGAGATAAATAACAGGAAATTTGAAAAAAATATATTACAATTATAAAAAATGCAAAAAAAATGTTATAAAAAGTGCAAAAAAAAACCGTTATGTATTTCTATCAAAGATAACGGTAAAAACCGTTATGAAAAGTGCAAAAAATCGTTAACTATGATGAAAAAAATAATTTAAAAATTCTAATACATAACGGTAATATCATTAATACATAACGGTAGGAACCGTTATGTATAATTGTTAAAGATAACGGTTATGTACCGTTATGTATGAGCGCATCATACCGTTATCTATACTACTATACATAACGGTAATAAAACCGTTATGTATGACCATATCATAGATATCACCACTATACTTATCGGTTTTTTGGGGTCATAGATAACGGATTTTATCCGTTATCTATGAGCGTTTTTGTAGTAGTGTGACCTTTCTAACACTAGTATTCAGTAAAGAATAAATTTTGGGATAACTCTTGGGTTCAGAGCAAACGAACTGCTCTGATACCATTCTGTCACGACCGGTCTTAACTAAGGATAGGTAAGCCGGGAAACCGTGACTAGGGAAGGGAAATTAGGAGAGGGGACAGAAAAGGGGTGATAAATAATAATAAAGGAATTGAACTAAGATTGAGACATCATATGAGAAAAAAAACACACATAAATAGATAAGAGCGAGTAATCGGTCAAGAGTATCCGATTTAAGTGTTTATACAATAACTTGATTTGACAATCCAACATAATAGGATAATATGCATCATAACTGAGTGTTCGCAGCGGAAATAGAACGTGATACATGTATGAAGACATGTATCGCCAAGAGTTTATTTAGTAAATATGACAAAGCTCCGCACGACACCCCATCATCACTCATCACTGCTCAACCTGCACATTTAGAAATACATGCAGGGCTGAGTACAAAGTACTCAGTAGACATATGCCGAAAATCATATACATACATAATAAATGTAAATTGTCATGCCATTTCAATAGTATAACCAAGGGTTTTTTTTTTACTTAAAAAGGCCCTAAGCATACTAAATTCATTTGTGATTCTAAAGTTCGTCTGATCAGACTAAGTTCTTTTGTAATCTATCATATCTGAAACTGTGTGCCGGAGAGGTGGCCACCTCTCACGGTCACTTGACCGGCCAACCCGCTAGATGACTCACGGTCACTGGTGTACACTAGCCAAGGCAGGATAGCTATCAACTGCTCAAGACCCGAATTCGATTACATGATAACTGGCAAAGCCATATCAGATAGATATCATACTGAAATTAAAACATTTTATGGCAAGACAATACTTGAAATAACTTCAACTCAAAGATTTTGTCATGAAATAACTTGCTTGAACGTAACATTTAAGCTCATTTGATATATACGAAAGTAATGCCTACCTGATTGCCGTGTTTTGCTACTTAAGACAATGATTCTCTTTCCTTAGCGCGATAGGTTACTCAGGCGCTTTTGTTTATTTGAACCTTTGATAACACGAAACATGTGTTCGAGTGAATAATAGAAAAGATAACAACAAATGCAGTGAATCACTATTCACTCATTTCTCTAACTACCCATATTTCCTTAAACGACTGTATCTAACTCATATACAATCGTTCTTCTTTTATCGAAATACTTCATGTACCTTTGAGGATGTAGGAAAGCCCATTTTATATTATTCCTTTATTTATCCATTATAAATAAAGAATAATTTATAAAATATTTTCCTTTTCCCCATTTAATAATGCCAATCAATATATATATATTGCTACTATTAAAAGAACTAATAAGTCATTAATAAATTCTAAACATTAATTCCTGATGAAAATTTCATTGTGAGATTTTAGGAACATTTGTAAAAATATTTTAAAATAATAAAAGGAGTTAACTATAAAAAGAAATTTTCGAGAAGATCTAATAATTTTAATATTTTAACCATTTAATTAATAAATCTTTAATATTTCATTTATCAACTATTCCATCTAATATAATTTTACCAACAAGTTCTCATGAAATCTTTTTCAGAATATTTATATATCTCAATAGCTCATTTATAAACTAAAAGTGATATTTTATCAACAATAAAACTTTAAAATCCTTAATAAGAATTATTTTGAATCATTTCCATCTCAACAAAACTGTATATATTCAACTTCAACTAATAAACTGCTTTTACTCCGAACTCGTATGGAGTCTAATTTTATATCAATAGAAACCTCTTTGAGTCTAGTTTAATTAAAAAAAAAGTATGTTGAAAAACTCCAAGTAGTTTAAGAGATATAGCGATTTTCCCATCGCCTACCAGATTCGGCAGTTTCTGCCAACTGAAAGTCCAGATTTTTGAAAAATAGCAAACGTTACCTGAATGAGCTCAAATTTTATATGTAGATAGCTAACACATATATCTTCATAGAATAAAAATTTGAGAGCTAAATATCAACATATGGTTACTGAAATAATTAACCTAATCATCTGCCTCACGACAGTTTTAGCAGATACGGGCAGTAGACTTCTCGAATTTTAAAAGGGTAGTAAACGAAGTTCAAATGATATGAAACTTTGTACGAATATTTACCACACTCCCATCTATACCCCAGAAATTTCTCATAATATAATAGAAACGGGAATGCATCGAAATAAGGGCGTCAACTTACCCTTGTCCAAGTGAGCACTAATGGAAGTTGTTCGCCGGGGTTTTTTTCTGGTCGTCGTTCCGCGATGGGGTTTAGCCGCGAAGGTCTACGACTTAGTTTTCCTCGTGCGAGATAGATCAGGCTACACAACGGTGGTTTCTCGATCCTTTTTCGTCGTAAGGATAGTGAGAAACGAAGGCCGTAAGTTGGCCGGTGGCTAAGTCGGGAATTCGACGTTGGCCTCCGAAGGATATTGTGGCCTTTGGTCGGGAAAATATAGAGAAGGTTTCGGCCTTTCGATTGTTGGGTTTGGTAGCCTAAAGATGGAGGAACGAGTACACGTTCTCGGTTCAGAGCCTAGTGGCCGGTCGACGAAGAAATGGTCCGGCGAAGGGAGCTCACTTGAGCTCTTGCAAACAAATCTCCTAAACTCTCTCTTGCCTCACACCTCTCGCTGCACTTCTTCCTTCTGCAGAACTCTCCTCAATTTATAGAGGAGTTTCTGCAGACAACAGAATCAAAATGGTGGAAATTTTGGTACCTGGAGTTGCAACTTTTGAAGATTTGATCGTTGAAATTTACATCCTTTGACAATTGTGATCTTACCGTGAAATTTCTTTCTCGGCGTGCTGAAGCTTTTGAAAATTGTGGATATTGGCGTGATTTTCTTCTCCTACAGGAGACTTTGGGGTGTGATGGAGTTCAAATATACTACAGGAAGAAATCTGCAATCTTTACAATCTCCTTCTGCAGTAATGGTGTATTGGAGGGGAAGATGAATAGTATAGGGAATAGTGTAGGGAATAGTGTAGGAAATAGTGTAGGAATTGATGTGTTGGATGAAAAATCGAGACATACGTGTAGTGCCGTGATCTAGTTTCTCCTAGTTCCTGTAATAATTCTCCAATTCTCGTTTAATAAATACTCCTCGTATTTACATAAATTAAATCCTCAATCTTGAGATTTAATACGTGAAAGTCGGAATTAATTCGTGACTTAATACCTTAACTCATATAATGCGAAATAATAAAATTATTATGCATATGATCTCAAGTTATAATTTTAGCAATTTGATTTAAATAACACGATTTATAAAATCGGTTATAAATCTAAATTTTCTAATAATATTGATTAAATCAATAAACTGGTAAAACAAAGTCTCAAACGTATAGTTAAACCAATAAATTTAATTATTGGTTTCACATGACTGAATATTAAATCGCAGCTCTGTATCTCTTATACAGACTTTTGCTGAAATAATATTATCTGAACCAAATAATCACCATAAATAATTAAAAGAATTTTATAACTAATGCACATATTTAATCTAATATGTATTTAAAAGAGCGGGGCATCACATATCTGCCATAAACAAGAAGCCAGCTGAGGACCTACTCCACTATCCTACTGAAAATTGGTGCAGGGCTTATCAAAGCACAAGGTGTTCCACATACATGGTAGACAACAACACCAGTGAGTCTTTCAATTCAAGTATTTCTGATGCTAGACATAAGCCAATCATTTCAATGCTAGAAGAGATTAGGATGCTAGTAATGAGTAGGATAAAGGATAGGAAGGTCCTTGTTGATCACTGGAAAACTGAATGGTGTCCTAAGGCAATACAAATGTTTGAGGCAAACAAGGCAGCTTCTATGAATTATAATGTTCTTTGGAATGGTGACTACGGATATGAGGTTGAAGAGTGAGAAGACAAGCACATAGTATTTGCAGATACTAAGAAGTGGAGTTGTAGGATGTGGGATTTGAGTGGTATCCTTTGCCCTCATGCCATTGTTGCCTTTTACTCAAGTCAGTTGGACCCCTTATCTGTGATGAGCAATTGGTACCATAGCTCCATGTATAGAAAAAGTTATGAGCATGTTATACAGCCAATCCCTGGGTACAAGTTTTGGGATACACAGTTTAAAGATTACATTGAGCCTCCACCAATTGAGAAGAAGATAGGAAGGCCTAAAAAGAACAGGGTAAGAGCTTCAAATGAGCTGAAATTGAAACACAAGCTTTCAAGGATTGGTAAAACACAGCACTGCAGCATTTGTGGAAGTGCAAGCCATAAGAAACACAAATGCCCTAAACGGCCTACACAGGTATGAACTTATTTAACTTATATTCTTTGTTTATCATGCTTATTCATATCAACTTACTTTGTTTACTTACAAAACCAATCACAGGATTCAACTGCCACAAAGCTTGCCAAGAAGCAAAGAGGTTCAATAACTGGAGTTGGTCTATATGTGAACATGGAGACAGGAAAACATATACTAAATGTAAGTTTCAACAAAAAACCTATTTTAGCACTGAATTTCAACAAACTTAAATGAGTGTTGTTTCATTGTTCACACAGCCTGGAGGGTCACAATCTGTTGTGATCGATGAAGGCTCACAAAAGGAGGCAGATCCCAATACTAGGTTCCCTATACCAAACGAAGCAGAGATAAGAAAATAGAAGAGAAAGAGAGGAGAATGCAGCTCAAGTGGAGTCACAGGGAAGGGCAAGAAACACCAAAGCAAACCATTCAAAGCTCCAAGAGGGAAAACAGATGCTGTGGATCAAGAACTAGTCCTCAGAAGAAGTCCAAGAAGACAAAATGTTATCTCAACTGTTGGATCAACATCCACTAGTTGAAATCACATTTAGAATTTGGGTCTTGCTAGGGCTTTGGGTTGTTTTCTTTTCTTTTGTTTTTTTTTTTTGCTAACAGATGATCATATCTAGACTATGATAGTTTTTTGAATATGAAACATATGTCCAACAGCTTATGATGATGGTTTTTTGGGGGAATGAATTTCAGAAACTTTGGAGATTATCTTTGTGAATTTATGAAGTCAATACTTGTCACAGCCCGGCCTAAGCTAGTGTAGAATTAAGCCGGGGAAAGGTGTGACTGGGAAAGGGAGTAAGAAAATGCAAAAGAAAAGAGATTTCAAAAATAATAATGAACCCGCTTTAACGATGAATTACTTTAATATTGGATAATCATAAGCAATCACTTTTAAAACTCATGAGTAAACAACTTGCAATACACAACGACAAGTTGTCTAACTTTCAAGTGACATAATTCTCAAAGCTATTGATTTAAAATATATACAACACATCGATAACGTAGAATAGACTAAGTGTTGCAGCGGAATAATTCATGTGGATTACATGTATGAGGACATGGAATCCTGAGCCTGGTTTAATACATATACATCAAAGAATTTGCTCTGCTCGCTTCCATCTGCACCACAGCTTAACCTGCATATTTAGAAACATACGCAGGGCTGAGTACCAAAAAGCACTCAGTGGTCATGCCGAAATAACTTTAAAGCTTGCTCTTAGAGCTATATATTGAACTTGCCATCTCAAACATCACACAGGAGTTTTATTTAAATAACCTGTGTATGCAAAACTGTAAAACTTCTCTATAATCATTATAACATCATATACGTTTGCAGACAATTAACATGTATGTACCATATCTACGCATCATATAACTCTGAGTGTTGAGAAGTAGGCCTCCTTCTCAAACACGATGACAGGCTAACACAAAGGTTAACTGTCAACTCTGTGTACACAAATCCTGACTCGCTCAGGACCCGAATTCGTTCTTCTATGTAGATGGTATCATACAAATCTCAAATATTGGCAAGTCAATAATTGGAAAATAAATGCATACACTCAAACTTTATATAATAAAGTATGCATCTTTACTTCTTGAGTTAGTAAGCCCACCTGATAAGGTAGAGAGAGGAAATTGTAGGTGCAAGTGTGCAGAAAAGAAACGCATATGGAGTATATTGTGTGGATTTTGAATATGACTCTATATTTAATTGATAATAATAATGTATGGTTGGGCTTGATCATGGGTTTTGCTTTCTTATGATCTCCTACATTTTTTTCTTTCTTTCTAATTTTGTGCTTTTTTCCTTTAGTATTTCTACTACAAGAAAGCTATTACGCCTCTCCAAATTTAACGGTGCGCTTGGTTTTTGTTCTATTTTTATTTGTGTTGTGATCTATGTCTTAATGTGTTTTTGCGCTCTTTCATTATATTTTAAAGTCATGTCGCAATATTGTTTCTTCATTATAGTTATTGTTTTGAAGTTTAGAGAATGGGGTTCTATTCTAGGACTAGGAGCAGATTGGGTTATTGCCGTTAGCCTGTAGGTTTTTTTAAGGATTCGTTACTTTGTGTTATACGAGATTATTATTTTCGATTTCTGGTTTTCGACGGGCGCCCTAAGGGTCCACTTGTCTTTGCTCCGATCAAATTTGTTTGCTGGAAAACTTTCATCCGTTTATTGCAACTTCGGTAAGTCGCTGCCCTGCTTTGATCTCATAATAGTATTTTTTTAGTTTCATTTTCTTTTCATATTTCATTATATCACCAGTTAAATTACTGACTTCTCATGTGTTAGGACTTTGACGCATTTTTTAGATGTATTATTATGGCAAAAAGAAGATGTGTACTTTCAACGGAAGGTTACTTACTGTTGAGCTTTCTGTGTGTTTTTATTTTATTTTATTGTAACTCATTTGTATCACTTGCACACTTACCTTTATTTATTTTGTGTTTTTGTATGGGAATTTAAATTATTATATAATGCATGTTGCCAGCTGTGTAGTCACACCTACTATTTACTTTCCAATTCTTTGTTGCTATTTAATTTTCAATTCTTTGTTGCTTTTATCTGTTTTGATGCAAATTTAATATTATTTTTGTGTTCAAATGGCTCAGACGGCCCTGTGACAACTTGAAGACGTTTATGTTTTAGTTTACCTCCCCCGTCTGCAAATGATATGGCTATGCCAATTATCTTTGGCCCTGAGTGTTCACATGCTCTAACTACTCAGTCGAGAAGTTTGCGAGGTGCATAATATTTGTTGAATTGTGTCTAGATTTGCACAATCTAATTTAATATTATGTGGGATTGCTTAGCAAGTGATGTTGCTATTACTTTTTTTATTGACATGATTTATAATTTCAGATAAGACTTCGAAAAAAAGAAAGAGGCATGTTCTCGTTGTTGACACTGGTGGGAGTGTTCCAATCTCACAAGTAATAGGTTATGATTTCTCTTGTATTTGTTTTAAATTTCTTTAGAGCGTTTAAGAATTTAGCATATATTTGAAAAATTGATTTCTTTTATATTAACAATTGTTTTGTTTTCATTTTCTAGGCTCTTCTTCTAAAAATGGTCAAGTTTTCCTTGGCCCAACAAATGCAATTTTGTTCCATATTGTCAAAAGGTATTGTCAAAAGGAGTGGCAGAACAATCAAGCGAAGAATATTGGACTAATGAAGTGAAAGATTTTATAAGACTTTGAAGAAACTTTTGTATGTACTTTGTACAATTATCTAGCTATGACTTTTGGCTCTATTACACCGTGTCAGTGACATTCTACTAGCATTTTGAGGTTACCTTTTGTATGTACATTGTATATACCTCGATGCAGTTTTTAGTTTAATTAATGCTATATGTATATATAACACGTAACGTGTGAAAGTGGTGTTTTACGAAACCAACACCTAAACTACGAAGTGAAAAGCGTAAACTATACCTAATACGGATGATCGGAAAGAGCAAAGTAACGATCGTAGAATTGAGCACGAGAGCAAAATATAACTGTTGTATTCAAAAGCGAATGATAGCGTAATTACAATGCACGAGTGCGAGATCTATTTATAGAATACAGGAAGGGTAAAATGGTAAAATTGGTGTAAGCGCATGCATTTGGCGTGGTCGAAGGGTATATCAGGAATTTCATCTTCACGTGGGAAGTCTTCCGCGTTTCTGGCGATCCTTCTGATGGAGGTGATCTCTCTGGCATGGATGACTTCTCTGGCGTGGAGGACTTCTCTGGCGTGGAGGACTTCTCTGGCGCGGATGACTTCTCTGGCGTGGAGGACTTCTCTGGCGTGGATGACTTCTCTGACGATGATGATTTCTCTGTCGAAGACGACTTCTCTGATGAGGGTGACTTCTCTGGCAAGAGCCATTCCTCTAGTGGATGAGTTATCTCTGATGGATGAAATCCCTCTGATAAGAATGATTCTTCTGATTTGTATCCTTTCTCTACTCTGCACATATTACTCCTCATCAACCACTCCCCCCTCTGGTCTGGTTGAACCGGGTATTCTTCGTGTTCAACCATTGAAGTATTGTTAAAGCTGGTGCTATGATGTTTTCCCTGATCCCTGCAAATCCTGAAGACACGAGATCTTAATGCTATATGAAAGCAAGGATAAACCCTATAAATTATTCTCCAGTGTTTTTGTTACTCCCACCCCCTGGTCTGGCTAGTTCACTCTGAATTAGTGCAACTAGTCAGAGGACTCGCCCGCGTGGATGACATCACCCGCATTAAATGCCTGTCTGAGCTACAGTGCTTTTCCCGTACCCCGAGGTTATCTTTTAACCTTTGCGTCTTTTCGCCTCTCCGTAGGGATTTTCAGCCGTCGATTTGTTTCCGTATGACACGTGTCGCTCATCCCGTGCGTTGGTAGTTGCCCGCGTACATTTTTACTTAGTCGATTCGAACTTCCGTTTTTCACTATTCTTCTTCTCCAAGTTTTCCGAACTCCTTCATCTGCGGTTTCCGAAGATCCTTCCTCCTGTTCCGGCGTACTTCCAGCGACCCTTCCGTTTCGGTATTTTCAGTCAATCTTTCTTCGACCTACGTAACTCGCATACCCTTCTCTCCCAATATTTGTAATTGGTTATAAAGTAGTGGTGTAATTGTTGGTGCTCTGATTGAGCGTGGTAGAAACCCTAGGATTAAAATTTCTGACAATGGCTTCCACTTCCGCTCCCCAACCCTCGCGTTCGCCCTCTTCTTCTCTCCGAGATTCGTCATCTTCCTCCCCCCAGCACCAGGATCTCGAAAATCTTCCTTCCCCCTCTGTCTCTCATGATTCTCAAACTGTTCCCAGTTCTTCTCCGCCTAAGAAAAGGGGTAAGAGGACCCCCCAACCCCCAAAGCGTGTTCCTGAATCCCTCCTTGGTGTCGCGGCGGTTAAGAAATTGGAGAGCAAGTGTCGATACCCCGAAGGTTTAAAATTCGAGGCCTTCTCCAAAGATTCAACACCTCCCGAGAGCCTTCGCCACCCCAGGGTAATAGTCATCTGGCAAGCCCAAATAGACGCTGGTCTAAGGCTTCCTCCTCCTACCCTTCTGGTTGATGTCTGCAACCACTTTCGTATCCCTTTTTTTCAAGTCGCTCCCTCTGCCATCCGAAGACTATACGCCTTCCATATCCTTTGCCGAGCCCACGGTGTTACAGACACCGTGAAACTGTTTTGTCAGACCCAATCTCTTCGTATGCAGGGCAATCCCTTGTATAGCTTTGCGGGTCTTCGAAGATATCCTACTTCTTTTCTTTCCTCTCTAAATTCTTCTGATGGCGGCTTTTTGAGCTATTATTGTTATGTGCGCAACCTTCTCGGCACCTGGCGCGATTATCATGTTCGGGAACTAGAATGGCATAGTCCTCGGACTACTTATAAACCAGCCTCCCTAGAAGCCCCCTCGATCTCTGACTTGGATGTCATAGCCCGTCTGAATGCTATGAATAAAGCCCAGCCCTTAGACTGTAAATACCTTGCTGAGAACAATTCGGCTCTGGCATACAATGGCCTGTTTCCCCTATATCCCAAGAAATCAATAGGTAAAGAATATGAATTAGAAAATACATTAACTTTTGTTACCCTGATTTTTAAAGATGTGGAATTTTGATTTGCAGACATGTCTTGGAGAAAGAAATGCGGGGACAATTTGCCTGTCGCTGCTTCTCCTGTTCCCAGTGGGGAGCATGGCTCGGGGGATTCTGCTTCCCGAACTGCTCCCTCAGAACAACCAGCTGGGCCCGAGCTGGTCATCATTCCCCCGGTGATAGAGGTCCCAGAGAGAAATGTGGAAGTCTCCCGCACGTTTGATGCCGAGGAGGTTGATGCGGGTAGCCTTGTTCGCAGGCGTGGCCGCCCCAGCACTGGTGATACATCTGGTGCCGGTGAAGAAGATGTCCAGATTGTGGACATTACCGATGAAGTTCCCTCGCCGGATTCGGTCCCTGGTGTCACCCTCTCCGAGCTTTCAAAGAAGAGGAAGAGAGGTTCTCTGATTTCCGTCGGTGAGAAGGAGAAACAAGAGAGCCTGAAGAAGGCTGGCAAGTCTCAAGAACCATCGAAGAAGTCTGCTGGTGGTTCGAAGGTCCTCTCGTCTGCAGTGGAGAAGGGCAAGGGGCCAGCGAAGAAGTCTGCTGGTGGTTCTAAGGTTCCCCCTTCTGCTGGAGGAAAGGGAAAGGGCAAAGCTGTGGTGCCCCCTGCTGATGAACCAGAGGATGTTGTTCCTGGGCCGATTTCGAGTTTGTCGGGGCAGGGGTTGATTGATGCCTTGATAGCTCGTGTCCACTCAAAGGACCAGGAGAAAGTGGAAAAGCTGACCCGGGGGGTTTTAGCTACTCAGCTATGCCAGTTGGCTCTTCAGGTACCCTGCTTTTTATACTTTTATCATAGAAAAGACGAAGTTACTAACCTCTTTATTGTTCTGTCGGAACCCGTTTTGTTTTCTTGCAGGTCGAGGCTCGGATGTGGGGGGCTGTTAAGTGCATCCATGACTACGATATGTCAGAAAAAGAGAGAGAGAAGGAACAGGCGGATATCGCTAAGCGTGATGACGACGTGGCCGGGGTGGTGGCGCGTTTGAGTAAGGCTGAAGCAGAGATTGCTGAGCTGAAGGCTCAGTTGTCTCAGGCAGAGGTGGAGAAATCTTCCCTGGTTTCTGAACTGGCAAGGACGACCAAGGAAAGCCATGAAAACCTGGCCAGGTTCAAGGCGGGATATGAAGAAGACTACAAGGAGGCCCGGCGTGGTTGGAAGAAGACGCTCGTGGAAGCGCAGAACCGTGCCTATGTCTTGGGGGCGCGAGATCAACGCCTGGAGTATTTCTTGTCTCCGCAGGGTCAACACTTTCTGGGGTTGATGCTGGAGGGCACCTTGGCGGCCTACAAGCGGACTCAAGAGTACCTGGAGGACTTCGGGCCCCTCTTTGCTTATGTGATACAGCAGTCCGCCTCCAAGGCGTTAGAGATGGCGGGGGCGACCTCGGAACAGCTCGCTACCCTGGACTTGCATGCCTTAATGGATAACCTCAATGATGAGGAAATAAATAAGCTGATGGGGATCCCTGCGAATTCTCCGGGGAAACCAGAATGGTGGTATCCAGTGCTGGAGAGGGCCATTCCCTATTTCGCCTTTGGGGTTGGGTCTGCTTCAGTGCCCTCCGCTCCATTGTATGCGCCTGCTTTCTCTGTTTCCCTGGCGGGCTTTGTGAACCGGCTGCGGGATCCCACCAACAAAAGCACCCGAAGATTTTCTCAGTATGGCGTGGTGCCTCCTCTGCCCTTTGATTTGGCGGCCTCCGTCTCTGAAGATTCCGCCTTCTCCTCTTCTGCAATGGATCAGCTTTTTACCCTGTATCGAGATGAGAAAACGTTTGTACAAGAAGCTGTGAAATTGCTGGACTCGGGAGTCCGTCTCCCCGAGGTGAAGGAAGTTGGCATGCTGCCAGTGTTTACAGAGGGAACCTCTGCTAGCCAGATCCCTGCCGGTGATGTTCCTCCTCTGGTTTCCTCTGCCTCTGCTCCTGCTTCTTCTACTCCCGCTGAAGATTTTTCTGCTCCTCCCTCTTGATGTCCCCAATCCCTTCCCTGCCTGTACCAAAGGAAATTTTTGTAACTCTTAAATTTGTACAAACTTAGTACTTACTTCTCGTTTTTGGATGTACAGCTGTGCCTTCTTGGCATGCTTATATGAAATTTCTTTCCCGCTTATGTCGCTTTTTTCCCTTTGTTCTTTGTGTTGTTTTTTGTTGCTTATTCATGCTGAGTTTGTATTTTCGCATCTCCTCTACTGGTTTGGCTTGATTTTGATGATTCTTCTAGCGAGGGTTCTAATGACTCCTCTGACGAGGATTCTGATGGCTCCTCTGTCGAGGATTTTGATGACTCCTCTAGCAAGGATTTGGTTGACTTCTCTGCCAGAGATTTCGCCGCCTCCTCTTACGAGGATTTGGTTGATTTCTCTGATAGGGATCTCACCGCCTCCTCTTACGAGGATTTGGTTAACTTCTCTGCCAGAGATTTCGTGATTACTTTTCATCCAAGCGCTCCTTTGCTATTTCCCATCCAAGCACTCCTTTGCTGCTTCCCTTCCAAGCTTGAGCACTCTGCGCGGAGCATGGAAGACCCGAGGGGTGCAACCAACTTTCGCGGCTTACGATTAAATAGTAACCCTCTGCGCGGAGCGTGGAGGACCCGGGGGGTGCAACCAACTTTCGCGGCTTACGATTAAATGGTAACCCTCTGCGCGGAGCATGGAAGGCCCGGATGGCACGACCAACTTTCGCGGCTTACGATTAAATAGTAACCCTCTGCGCGGAGCATGGAAGGCCCGGATGGCACAACCAACTTTCGCGGCTTACGATTAAATAGTAACCCCTGCACGGAGCATGGAAAACCCGGGGGGTGCGACCAACTTCCGTGGCTTACGGTTAAGTGCAACCTCTGCACGGAGCATGGAGGACCCGGAGGGGTGCAACCAACTTTCGTGGCTTATGATTATGTGCAACCTCTGCGCGGAGCATGGAAGGCCCGGATGGCACGACCAACTTTCGCGGCTTACGATTAAGTAGTAACCCCCTGCACGGAGCATGGAAAACCCGGGGGGTGCGACCAACGTCCGTGGCTTACGGTTAAGTGCAACCTCTGCACGGAGCATGGAGGACCCAGGGGGGTGCAACCAACTTTCGTGGCTTACGATTATGTGCAACCTCTGCGCGGAGCATGGAAGGCCCGGATGGCGCGACCAACTTTCGCGGCTTACGATTAAGTAGTAACCCCCTGCACGGAGCATGGAAAACCCGGGGGGTGCGACCAACGTCCGTGGCTTACGGTTAAGTGCAACCTCTGCACGGAGCATGGAGGACCCAGGGGGGTGCAACCAACTTTCGTGGCTTACGATTATGTGCAACCTCTGCGCGGAGCATGGAAGGCCCGGATGGCGCGACCAACTTTCGCGGCTTACGATTAAGTAGTAACCCCCTGCACGGAACATGGAAAACCCGGGGGGTGCGACCAACTTTCGTGGCTTACGGTTAAGTGCAACCTCTGCACGGAGCATGGAGGACCCGGGGGGGTGCAACCAACTTTCGTGGCTTACGATTATGTGCAACCTCTGCGCGGAGCATGGAAGGCCCGGATGGCGCGACCAACTTTCGCGGCTTACGATTAAGTAGTAACCCCCTGCACGGAGCATGGAAAACCCGGGGGGTGCGACCAACTTCCGTGGCTTACGGTTAAGTGCAACCTCTGCACGGAGCATGGAAGACCCGGGGGGGTGCAACCAACTTTCGTGGCTTACGATTATGTGCAACCTCTGCGCGGAGCATGGAAGGCCCGGATGGCACGACCAACTTTCGCGGCTTACGATTAAATGGTAACCCCCTCTCTGCTCTGCTGGAGCGTGATCCCTCTGCTCTGCTGGAGCGTGATCCCTCTGTTTTCCCACAGACGGCGCCAGTTGGTGTTTTACGAAACCAACACCTAAACTACGAAGTGAAAAGCGTAAACTATACCTAATACGGATGATCGGAAAGAGCAAAGTAACGATCGGAGAATTGAGCACGAGAGCAAAATATAACTGTTGTATTCAAAAGCGAATGATAGCGTAATTACAATGCACGAGTGCGAGATCTATTTATAGAATACAGGAAGGGTAAAATGGTAAAATTGGTGTAAGCGCATGCATTTGGCGTGGTCGAAGGGTATATCAGGAATTTCATCTTCACGCGGGAAGTCTTCCGCGTTTCTGGCGATCCTTCTGATGGAGGTGATCTCTCTGGCATGGATGACTTCTCTGGCGTGGAGGACTTCTCTGGCGTGGAGGACTTCTCTGGCGCGGATGACTTCTCTGGCCTGGAGGACTTCTCTGGCCTGGAGGACTTCTCTGGCGTGGATGACTTCTCTGACGATGATGATTTCTCTGTCGAAGACAACTTCTCTGATGAGGGTGACTTCTCTGGCAAGAGCCATTCCTCTAGTGGATGAGTTATCTCTGATGGATGAAATCCCTCTGATAAGAATGATTCTTCTGATTTGTATCCTTTCTCTACTCTGCACATATTACTCCTCATCAGAAAGGATACTTAAATAGTTTATATATAAATTGTATTGTGTAGATTGTTGCTTCTAGCTGTACAAATTAAATACTCCTAAATGTATTACAATTGTGACCTACAAGTCATAGTATAATATGTCTACACTTAAAAATGATTCGACCACGTTGTTATTGGTCCCATAATTCACAGAGCAATTATGGAAACACCGCGTCCTACGCGGTGCAAAATTTCTAGTATATATATATGAGGGATATAATAGGCAAATCAAATTTTGTAAAATAAGGGTCTTTTATAATAGCTATAGATAGATTTGGGGACAAATAAATTTATACTACACGTTTATTTATAAGTTAAATTAAAATATTTTGTATTTCAATGTAGAGGGGTTCTTTATAAATTTGGGTGAAAAATAAATATATATAAAATACATTTATTTTATAACTATATAATATAAAATATATAGGGTAAAATAGGCAATCCATAAGTTGTGTCTTAGGCTACTTTAGGCTCTTTTTTTATTAGTATAGATAATTGTTTATGGAGTATAAAATATGAATAGGGGCAAAATAGGCAATCCACATGTTGTGTCTAAGCCTCTTTTTCTATTAGTATAGATGTTTACAAGAGATGAGAAAATATTGAAAATTTCATACCCCTACCTTAGAGTAATATTATTTAATATTGGAGAGAAAAGAAGTGAAAAGGGGCTGACACATCCCGCCCGGAGAAATTTTTTCATCATATTAAACATGTGAAAATGATGGAAAATAGATGAAAATATATATATTTTTTTTCTCTCATTTTCCATCAAAGTAAACTCATCCTTAGGGAAAAACATGGCGAAAAGAAGCCACTAATCAGGATTGGGGCAGGTTTAGGAGCGAATAGTTCCACCGTATAAGGTGCTCGAGGATTTGCGTAATAGAAGCCCATCAGCCCGTTGTTGAAGGTGATATTTCTGGAAACCAAGTTGATGAGCGTAGCCATCGATCAACAATTTTGGTATTAAAGCAAGAAATTCAGTTTCACTCATCCTTCTTCGTAATTTAAGAATTTTCGAAATTCATCTCTCCAACACATTTCTGGGTATTCCATTTTCAGCTCGTTGTTCAAGGTGAAATCTCTATTTTGCATCATTGTGCAATTTATGGACACACACAAGTAAAATGTAAAACTCGATAAAAATTTCTTTTGAAAATTCTTAATTATTGTTAATACATGCAAAATCTCACAACAATGAAGGGAGAGGGGCAACAACGAACCAAAGCTTTATTAAAGAGTAAGAAATTTAGAAATAGATAAAGAGTCGAAGAACCTAATTAAACAAACCCCAGAAGATCACACGTCGATCCCGCAAGGGCCGAGCCTCATTAAAACCTTCTTTGGCAAAAACCTCATGGGAAAAACACCAAAGAAGGAAAAAGAGTACCCGTCTATTACAATGATATAAAACAAAAAAAGAGGAAAAAATTAAGGGAAACGGAACAAGGAAACAATTAACTAAAATTACAACAAATAGAACATATTTACTTCAACGGTGACGATGATCAACGCTATGGCTTGATATCCACAAGCTGTATTCTGGAGATTAAGCCTGACTCCCGTATCTTTCTTGCAATCTTTTTTGTTGTCACCATTTTCAACTCCTGGAGATTAGTCCTAAAAATCTCTGCCGGCAGGGTCTCCAGATACGGGCAACTGTTGATTTCTAACCGCTCGAGCATCGGCATTGCACCTCTTTGAACTTTTAATTTTCTCAGATGCCATAACTCTCCGATGAGCAGGGCCCCAAGCTTGGGGAAACTTCGGGTATAGATAACCATTTTCCGACCGGTGTATGCATTCCGCAATTTGAGGTAGAATAATTTGGGCAAAATCCCAAGGATTGGCATGGGGTCTACATTAAGACACGTATCAACCAAGGTCACATAAGAAATATTTGGAGGGAAATGATCGAATGGTAACCTGGTAAGGAGTCCATCAAGCTTGAGTTGAGTGAGACTGTGTAGTGAAGCAAGCCTGAATCCAGGCATGCTTCTGTAACGAGACCCTCTCAAGATAAGGCAATAGAGATTCTTCAAGTCTTCCAATTTATCAAAGAGATCGCTTACAATTAAGTTCTCATCATCCATCTCTTGGATGCCCAATTTGCGTAGTCTAGTTATCCTTGGCATGCTTCTTAATAGATATTTCCGATTACCAACCGGGAAGAAGGTCAAAGTCTCTATATTCTCAAGTTGATCAATCTCAAAATCACTCGAGAATATAATGTCAGACATGTAGAGATGACGAAGGCTACGCATAGTCGTTATAAAAATGGGTACCTCCACCATAAAATTTAGAGCTATATCAAGAACTTCGAGGTTTTCCAGGCGGACCAATGATTCCGGGAGCTCTTGCAGATAATTGTTTCTCAATCCCAAGTATCTTAGTTCGATCAGTCTGCCAATAGATTCTGGTAAAACCTTGAGGCCGAAACCTTCCAAGTCAAGTATCTTAAGTTGCTCGAACTTCTCCCAGTGATACAAACTAATACCAGAGTTGCAACCTCCGCGGAAGAAAAGAGAGAGAAGATGTTTATCTTCATATGTGAAGTAATCGAACTTCTCTCTGCTGCAACAGATAGCACAATGACGGCGTGAGCGTTGACTATGTCCACCATTCCTTAAAATCTCAAAACCTATAACCTCCTTTGCTTTTTCAACGGATAACCTGTGAAGATTGTCATTGATGTAAATGTTTTTCACTCGATAATCTTTCGTCATGTCCTTGATAACAACCATGTATTCAATCATCAATCTATATATGTATCTTCTTGCAATCTGCTCCGCTGTTTCATACCTTCCTTCTTCCTCCGAGATTATTCCTGCCCTAGTCCAAATTTGTACCAACTTTTCCACCCTGAATGTTGTGCCTTCCTTGAAGAAGGCCAAACTCAAGAAACATGACTTTATTTCTAAAGGCAATTTGTGCAAACTCGACTCCAATACAGCTGATGTTATACTCCAATCCATTGATTTTAGAAATTCTTCCCATTCACTCTCAGAGTGACTCTTTATCGCAAGACGCCATCCTGCCTCTTTTATTGCTAATGGTAGACCGTTACACCTCGTTAAGATCTTTCCACCAACAAACTTCAAGTGGTCAGGGCATTTGAAGTTACTACCATATCCAGAGAATACTATCTTCAAGAACAATTGCCAACTCTGATCAGGATTCAGAAATTTCATCACGTGAATATATTGTGCGTGCATTACGGAAATCCGAGTGCGACTTGTGAGCAGCAATCTAGTTCCTTTGTCTGCATACATAACAATCGGTTCAACAAAGGATACTCAAAAGACTAGCTAATGAATTAGGACCTCAAGATTAGACTAGGGTGCATGACCTAATTACTGGGCCGGGTTAATTGCCAGATAATACACTGTTTGCCTGAATTCACAATTTGGATGTTTCATAGTTAATACCAAAATTTATTTATTCATTTGCAATTACAATATTCTCCAAGAGTTAATGGATCATTCTAGCCGATGCCATATATAGATAAAAATGTGGAAATAATAGCATATGCTACTCCCTCCGTCCCACCATTTTAGTCCCTTAATTATTCCATTTTGAGATGTCCCAAAAAGATAGTCCACTTTTCTAATTAATACTATATAAAAATATTGTTTTTACTAAATTAACCTTATTTAATGCTTCACTTAAATGTGAAAAGGATGTGTGAAAATAATATATAAGGGTATAAAAGATAAAAATATAAAAATTAAATGCATTTTCTTAATATGTGTGAAAAGTGGGAGGGGACTAAAATGGTGGGACGGAGGGAGTATATTTTATTTTGCCCTTAAATTTTTGTACGATTTTACACAAAATTAAATTCATGTAACAATCACTGTTACATGAAATTCTAAATTTATGAAATTATAATTTAAATAACATTGTTACACTAATTACAAGATTTGTGTAACTGTGTAAAGGCATATATGCATATCGCTATAATTCGTATATGCATGAAATTTTCCATGTAATCACCAAATTTTTCGTGTAAGAATATTAAATTTGTTTTAAATCAAACATTGTTTTTGTTTTTTGAAAAATAAATCAAACATTGTTACTATTCCATATTTTAAGAATGTTGCTTAAATCACTTAACCAACACACGAATTTTGCCTTGAAGAAAACCCTAGATGCCACGTCCACTATCCACGTTTCCACCAATCATATATTTCATCTATAAATAAGGGCAAAGCTTGTTGCATTCGGAACCAGTCCAAACACGAAGACAAACATGCAAGTGCAAGAGCTCAGAGCTATTGTTCAAACATCTTACACGACATCTAATTTAAAACATATACACCTTGAGTGTGAGACTCGTGTGTCTAATATTCCTTGCGTGGGAGACTTGTTTGTTAGGGCTAGTCGGTAGGTTTGTATGTTTGATATTCATAGATTAACTTCATTTAAAGTTGATGTGTGCATTTTAGTTACCTAGTTTAGTGTGTGTTTGCTATGGTTTTATATGCTTTTACATGATGTGTGGTATTTTGGATGTAGGAATTGAGCGAAATTTGGAGATGATCTTGTGGATGGAAGAAATCGAAAGAAATCGAGTTTTGGATGACGTTCGTGTGCTTTTGAAGATGTTTAGAAATTGGGTTTGGAATTAATTGTCTAGATTTAATTAAGCCCAAAACTCTTATTTTAATTATTTTGGGAGCTGATATTTTTGAAGGGGCCGAAAGCCCATGTTGAGAGAAGGGGCGGCACTTTAGGGATTAAATCCCTTATGTTTTGATTATGCAGAAGCCGCCACCAATAAAATATCATCACATTAGATTAGAGTTAATCAATTTTTAGCTTTTAGTTTTCTTTAGGTGCAAAATTCGAGAGGAGGCTTGGGGAGAATTGAGAGTTTGACTTTGTTTATTTCTTCCTTTGGTTTGGAGATTGGCGGATTATTCAAGAAGTGGCAGACGAATTTTTCTTTTAATTCCAAAGTGGTGGTGACTTTTATTTTATCTTGCAATTTTATTTATTGTTTGATTTCTATGATTGCTTTAATTTATTTGATTGTTTCTAGTTTAATTATGAGTAGCTAAATCTTTAATTCGGCGAGAATAATGAAGCACTAATTTATTAATCTGTGAGACCTAATTGGTTTTAAAATTGGTTCCTATTGATTCCGATTTATTCATAGAGTTTAAAGATAATTCTGATTTTATTTAAGCCTGATCAACTTAGATTTAATTGAATTACAGTCAATTAGCACCTCCAATCTGTAATTGTTGGAATATGGCTGATTAGTGATAAAACTACCATGTTCGTAGTAGGAATAAATTGGTGGATTAATTATTACTAGCGTATCTAGGATAATTGGTCTAAATTGGGTTCATTCATCTTAATGCTATTAGAATATTAAATCTAGGTCTGGCGTCTCCAGCTAGGTTATATTTTAATAAGGGAAATAAACAGGTCTGGCGTCTCCAGCTGTTTATCGACACAGTAAGTAGGAATTGGGGTATGTCAGTGCGTATCACGGTATCCTATAACTGGTTGGTTGATAGGGATTAATTAATCTTTGCGTCGATGATCAGAGCTTTGAATTAGTGTGGATTTATTCGAGCCGAGTTACCCTTTTATTGATTTATTTAAAGAGTTGTTTTATTTGATTTAATTTGCTTTCTTAGTTAATTAATATTTTCTCAAAATTAAGGCGTGGTTGCATCACCAAATTATAGATTTTAGGGAATTGAATGATTTTACCTGCTCTCTGTGGGATCGACCCTGCTTATTATTATACTCATTAGTTCTTGATAATTCTGCAGGAATTATTTGGTGGTGTACGACGTCCACTAAAAGTCTATTTATTGCTAGCCAAGTTGATATGATTATATGAGATTTCTTTTTCTATGAATACCACTTAATAAGAGGGATTCATGTATCTTCATTGTAAAACAGATTTTCGTAGTGAGCACACAACTGCAATTAATTAATATTATAGTATAAAAACAATCCAGTGCATACTTTACTCTTCCGCTGCATTTATGCTTTTCTACAGATTAATTGTTGGGTAAATTGTTCTATCATTCAATCA